>NW_027212604.1:30000-35000 GCF_041682495.2 Bombus fervidus | reverse complement strand
ACTCGCGTGCCTTCCCACTTGCCACTGACGGCGGAGTATAGGCGCGACGCTTCAGCGCCATCCATTTTCAGGGCTAGTTGCTTCGGCAGGTGAGTTGTTACACACTCCTTAGCGGATTCCGACTTCCATGGCCACCGTCCTGCTGTCTTAAGCAACCAACGCCTTTCATGGTATCCCATAAGCGTCGACTTAGGCGCCTTAACTCCACGTTTGGTTCATCCCACAGCGCCAGTTCTGCTTACCAAAATTGGCCCACTTGGCACTCTGATCCGACAATTGTATCTCGTGGCTTCATGATCCAAGCAAGCCAGAGATCTCACCCATTTAAAGTTTGAGAATAGGTTGAGGTCGTTTCGGCCCCAAGGCCTCTAATCATTCGCTTTACCAGATGAGACTCGTACGCGTTCGATGAGAACGGACGAGTGCCAGCTATCCTGAGGGAAACTTCGGAGGGAACCAGCTACTAGATGGTTCGATTAGTCTTTCGCCCCTATACCCAGTTCCGACGATCGATTTGCACGTCAGAATCGCTACGGACCTCCATCAGGGTTTCCCCTGACTTCGTCCTGACCAGGCATAGTTCACCATCTTTCGGGTCCCAACGTGTACGCTCTAGGTGCGCCTCTCCTCGCAATGAGAACGAGACGCCCCGGGAGTGCGGGGCCGCATTGTCTCGCGGCCCATCCTCCCTCGATCGGACACGCGCAACCCACTCAGGGTGGGCACGCGCGCCGATTTTCACTTTCATTTCGCCTTTAGGTTTACAAGTCCCAATGACTCGCGTACATGTTAGACTCCTTGGTCCGTGTTTCAAGACGGGTCCTGAGAGTACCCAAAGCAATAGCGTCGCCGACCGGTAATCAGAGACTCGGCCAGTCCAAGAAATCCGCCAGCCAACAGCTGCCGACGCCCCAGCACGGAATTAAACTCCGTAAAAACTGAGAACGATCGACGATGCTTGCGGCGGTCTAGACGCACACACATTCGAGAATGGATTGGTTGCGGCCCGATACCGTCTAGTGTACCGTCGTGCAGTCGGCCGGGCGACCGAGGGTCTGCCGCGTGCGCCGAAGCGACGCGACAGTCACCCGCTCGGGCCGTAGACCGACACACAACGGGTCGCGACGTTCTACTAGGGGAGAAGTGCACGACTACGACGCCGGAGCGTTCGAATCGAAGGTGGCGTGCCCTCGCCAATGGAACCACGAAGGCCCACCCGGAGCATCGCTCACCAACGATCACCGACGCCGTCGACGATGAATCTCCCCATTCGATCTTTTGGGTTTCTCAGGTTTACCCCTGAACGGTTTCACGTACTCTTGAACTCTCTCTTCAAAGTTCTTTTCAACTTTCCCTCACGGTACTTGTTCGCTATCGGTCTCGTGGTTGTATTTAGCCTTAGATGGAGTTTACCACCAACTTAGGGCTGCACTCTCAAGCAACCCGACTCTAAGGAGAGATCCTCCCGAAACGCGTTCCGGTCACTACGGGCCTGGCACCCTCTGTGGGTACATGGCCCCATTCAAGATGGACTTGGACGCGGTTCGACGTCACGGGATAAACGGATCCTCCCGAACACTACATTTCCCAACGGCGGAACCGCGGGATTCAGTGCTGGGCTAATTCCTGTTCGCTCGCCGCTACTAAGGAAATCCTTGTTAGTTTCTTTTCCTCCGCTTAGTAATATGCTTAAATTCAGCGGGTGATCTCGCCTACTCTGAGGTCGCTTCAACGTCACGACACGGTGACAATTTTTTTTTTTCAAAGAAAAAAAAATTTCGTGCCATGTGGGCGCGATTCGAGAAAAGCAAGACGGTTTGATAACAATGCGACAGAGGGTCTTTATTTTTATTTCTCTCTCCGAGAATCGCCTCAAAGAGAAAAAAAAATAAAAAAAAAAAATTAATTCGAATAGAATCGAGAACCTTATATTCTATCTCGATCGAGAAACGTTTTATGCATCTCGCCAAAGTGCCTTTTAAACTTCGTTCGTCGTATCATGTTCGAGCTAAGACTCACGCAAGACACCCGTAACGATCTCCGGTTTTTAACGCCCGTCCTCTTTGTATAATATATATATATATATATACACGTGTTATGTATAATATATCTCCCGTAGCCGTTTCTCTCTTCTCGACGATTCCAGCGGTTCCTTGTTTTCGCCTGTTATTGCTGGCACAGAGATCGAACACGCGACATGTATATAACATATCGGTTTCTTTGCTCTGTACCAACGACGAAAACGCACGGGAACTCACGCAAGTGGAAAAGCGAGCGCGAGACGTACACAACGGGGTGAATTTATTACTCGGGGACTGGACGACCGGCGATACGTTAGGATGCGCGGTCCAGCGATAGACGACGAAGAGACATGGGATGACCAACGATCTCTTTTTCTCTAAAACTCGGAGCGCCGAATCGCCTTAAAGCAAAAAAAAATCACACGCGCGTACGTCGTACGTACGGCGCGTGTATACCTCGTCTCTAATCAAGTTTCGTTAGTCTTTCTCGAGCCTCGCCAAAGAGGATCGTTCTCTTCCTCTGCGCGATCTCTCCGTGCCAATGTCAGAGATTATTCTCTCTTTCGCACGACGACGAAAACGACTATTTTCGACGATCCGAACAACTTTGTAACGGACTCACATGCACATCTTAAAATCGGGTACAGAAACGTTGCGCAACACCGTGAGCTTTTCTCTTCTTCGTCACCCTTAAATATAGCCGATCGTAGACGCACGCTAGATCGTAACACACACTTTTCGTTGATTTCCGACGAACGTGGCTTTGGGCCAGGCGCGCGGGCAGAGAGATACGCGACCGACGGGGAAAAATTCGTCCCGATACATGTACGCGTACTCTCCGATCTCCGCGCAACGCTGGGGATCATCTCCCTAAGTCATCAGCGTTCGAAGAAATCTCGTGTGTCCGTTCCCGGATCTACGGCTTTCTCTGGGTTCACGAAGAACAGAAAAAAGCACAGAGGATGAAAAACGCAACGACGACCCATCGATGCGACGGTCCTCGTTGTCTTCTCGTCAGTCGTCTCGCGCCTGCAGAATACATCTCTGCCGCACGAACAGACGGAGTGGGTATTCGATCCCTGGGGCTGTACGAGTAAAAACATCTTGATGAAAAGACGGTTGTGTTTCTTTAAGGCACACAGTTTTTCGTTACGCCACCAAGTTTAGGTTTAGGTTTTAATATCTTGGTTCTCTTTTCTCTCCTCTCTCGACTGACTTTGTTCAAAAATATTTTTGCTTTCTCTCAGTCTCGCCAAAAATTCATTTAAGACGACGTCGGGGGCGCGGTCATTCGTGCTTATCGAAGACTAACAAAACGTAGCAGAGGCTGATACAAAAAGAAAAAAAAAATCGGCCACGAAGAAAACTCGCTCTGTGTATCTCGATAACCGCGTCGACGACGACGGTTCTCTCCGCGCTCTTTTAATTCGTATCCTTCTTCTTGCGCTTCGTCCGACTCAGAAACGTTCGTAAAACACGAACGACGGCGGGTTGTCAAGCCAAGAAGGGACAGAGAAGAGACGGAGGTAGTTTTGCGAGTCTCCCGTGAACGCGATAGATTTTTCATATATATTTGTATCGAGAGCATGCGTACGCCGGTCTCCACACGATCCAGCGACGAACGCCGACGAACGTCCAACAATCGCTCGTACGTCGCGTACGAGCCCTCGACCGCTCTTTAATTCGTATTCTTTTGCTTGGCGCTCGTCCTCCGACTCGGAAACGTTCGTTTAAAGATAAAACGAACGACGGCGGGCTGTCGACGAGGCAAGAAAGAACAGAGAGAGACGGACCGAGAGCAACGATACGCAACGCAAGCAGTCTTAGGTTTACGTGAGCAACCCTCAGCCAGGCGTGGTCCAGGAATTGTATCCGTGGACCGCAATGTGCGTTCGAAATGTCGATGTTCATGTGTCCTGCAGTTCACACGTTGACGCGCAATTAGCTGCGTTCTTCATCGACCCACGAGCCAAGTGATCCACCGTTCAGGGTAATCGTTTATGCATGGATTTTTGTTTGTGTACTCAGGTTTTTGTACTCTTATTCTCGGTTCGAAAGAAGCCGATATCCGACAAACGTCCGACCAACGGGAATCGAACGCGCGGAAGTCGCCATATGATTGACGACACGAAAATACGTTCGAAAACGAAATCGGACGGACTGCGCGACGACACACGCAGCCCGCCGACCGGGCGTAAAGTGCATTATAATATATAACAACCAACGAGATCGAAGCTCCGTTCGTCAGGAAACGACGGGGATATAACACCCGATTCTGAATCCTCTGTACAGCACACGATCTCGCGAAGAAAGCGCACGGTGGCTAGCCCATGATATATATATATGTTCGTTCCTCTCGTCCAGTTATTCGAAGCAAACAGCCGATATGCATCTCCATCGTTCGGGTAAAAAAAAATCGATGGGACGCGCACGGTCGTAGTCTTCCTCGCGCGGTCGTTTCTTCCCGATAGCCAGAAGCAGAGTTTGAAAAACTCTAGCGACGGAACGAGGCATTAGACTCTCGACAACGAGGATAGAGAGACGGCCGGCGATCCCCTCTGAATCGACTTCGGTGGTTCAGGTAAAAATAAAAAAAATCGATGGGACGCGCACGGTCGTCGTTCCTCTTCCTCGCGCGCGGTCTATTCTTCCCGATAGCCAGAAGCAGAGTTTGAAAAACTCTAGCGACGGAACGAGGCATTAGACTCGCGACAACGAGGATAGAGAGACGGCCGGCGGTCCCCTCTGAATCCACTTTGGTCGCTCAGGTAAAAATAAAAAAAAATTCGAAAGGGACGCGCACGGTCGTCCTTCCTCTTCCTCGCGCGGTCTTTTCTTCCCGATAGCCAGAAGCAGAGTTTGAAAAACTCTAGCGACGGAACGAGGCATTAGACTCTCGACAACGAGGATAGAGAGACGGCCGGCGGTCCCCTCCGAACGGATGGCGACAACGACGACTAAAGCGCGAAAAATCGCGAC
>NW_027212604.1:20000-25000 GCF_041682495.2 Bombus fervidus | reverse complement strand
CGTTTAATCCAGTTGTATTTAATAGAGATATAACCGTTTCTGCAAAAATATTTATACCTTATAACGCTTTTTAACGAAATAACTCGAAATAAGCTTTTCGGACTTTTCCGCCGGCCGAAATTTTTCTAAGTCCCAACGTACCGTCGGACTTAGTCTCTGAAACGCTCGACCACTTTGTTCCAATAAAGTACCGTTATAAAACGTCCTATCGTCGAGATATTTTAACGCACCGCTTATTTTAATATTTTAAACGAGTTTTTATCGAAAAATTTAATTTTTTTTTTTTTTCAAAATCGCATCAGTAAACCACCTCTTTTAACGAATACGGACAAAAACCACGTTCTTAATCGATTAGAACACGTTGAAACAACGAGAAATATGCAAAAAAATATATACCTTGCAACGTTAATTAACGAAATAATTAAACAAATATCGCAGTCGTGTCAGTTCGTCGAACACAAATTTTTTAAAAAATTCGAAAAAACGTTTAATCCAGTTGTATTTAATAGAGATATAACCGTTTCCGCAAAAATATTTATACCTTATAACGCTTTTTAACGAAATAACTCGAAATAAGTATTTCGGACTTTTCCGCCGGCCGAAATTTTTCTAAGTCCCAACGTACCGGTCCAGAATGAGACAAAGTTCCAAAGGCCCGGTCGTATCCGTCCGTTTTTTTTTAACCTTCCACGGACGAAATAAACGTTTAATCCCGACGTAAAATACAATAATATAGCGATTTATATAAAAATATTCATACCTCATAACGCTTTTTAACGAAATAACTCGAAAAAACTTTTCGGTCCGAAATTTTTCTAAGTCCCTACGTACCGCTCGAGAATGCGACTAAGTTCCAACGTCCCGGGCGCGATCATACTTTTTTTATATAACTTTTCAGCGACGAAATAAATGCTTAATCCCGATGTAAAACGTCATTTTAAAGCGATTTATGCAAGAATATTCGCACCTTATAACGCTTTTAAGCGAAATAACTCGAAAAAACCTTTCGAATAAAAAATTTTTTTTTAACGTTTTCGGGACCAAATAAACGTTTAATCCCGACGTAAAATATAATAATATAGCGATTTATATAAAAATATTCGTACCTTATAACACTTTTAAGCGAAATAACTCGAAAAAACTTTTCGGTCCGAAATTTTTCTAAGTCCCAACGTACCGGTCCAGAATGAGACTAAGTTCCAACGTCCCGGACGAGTTCGCACTTTTTTTATATAACTTTCCAGCGACGAAATAAACGCTTAATCCCGACGTAAAAAGTCATTTTAAAGCGATTTATGCAAGAATATTCGTACCTTATAACGCTTTTTAACGAAATAACTCGAAAAAACCTTTCGAATAAAAAATTTTTTTTTAACGTTTTCAGGACCAAATAAACGTTTAATCCCGACGTAAAATATAATAATACAACGATTTATATAAAAATATTAATACCTCATAACGCTTTTTAACGAAATAACTCGAAAAAACTTTTCGGTCGAAAATTTTTCTAAGTCCCTACGTACCGGTGGAGAGTATGACCAAGTCCGACGGGCCGAGTCGCGTCGGTCCACTATTTTTTTTTAACGTTTTCAGGACCAAATAAACGTTTAATCCCGACGTAAAATACAATAATATAGCGATTTATATAAAAATATTCATACCTCATAACGCTTTTTAACGAAATAACTCGAAAAAACTTTTCGGTCGAAAATTTTTCTAAGTCCCAACGTACCGGTCCAGAATGAGACTAAGTTCCAACGTCCCGGACGAGTTCGCACTTTTTTTATATAACTTTCCAGCGACGAAATAAACGCTTAATCCCGACGTAAAAAGTCATTTTAAAGCGATTTATGCAAGAATATTCGCACCTTATAACGCTTTTAAGCGAAAAAATTCGAAAAAACGGTTCGATTAAAAATTTTTTTTTAACGTTTTCGGGACGAAATAAACGTTTAATCCCGACGTAAAATATAATAATATAGCGATTTATATAAAAATATTCATACCTTATAACACTTTTAAGCGAAATAACTCGAAAAAACTTTTCGGTCGAAAATTTTTCTAAGTCCCTACGTACCGGTGGAGAGTATGACAAAGTCCGACGGGCCGAGTCGCGTCGGTCCACTATTTTTTTTTAACGTTTTCGGGACCAAATAAACGTTTAATCCCGACGTAAAATACAATAATATAGCGATTTATATAAAAATATTCATACCTTATAACACTTTTAAGCGAAATAACTCGAAATAAGTATTTCGGACTTTTCCGCCGGCCGAAATTTTTCTAAGTCCCAACGTACCGGTCCAGAATGAGACAAAGTTCCAAAGGCCCGGTCGTATCCGTCCGTTTTTTTTTAACCTTCCACGGACGAAATAAACGTTTAATCCCGACGTAAAATACAATAATATAGCGATTTATATAAAAATATTCATACCTCATAACGCTTTTTAACGAAATAACTCGAAAAAACTTTTCGGTCCGAAATTTTTCTAAGTCCCTACGTACCGCTCGAGAATGCGACTAAGTTCCAACGTCCCGGACGAGTTCGCACTTTTTTTATATAACTTTCCAGCGACGAAATAAACGCTTAATCCCGACGTAAAAAGTCATTTTAAAGCGATTTATGCAAGAATATTCGCACCTTATAACGCTTTTAAGCGAAAAAATTCGAAAAAACGGTTCGATTAAAAATTTTTTTTTAACGTTTTCGGGACGAAATAAACGTTTAATCCCGACGTAAAATATAATAATATAGCGATTTATATAAAAATATTCATACCTTATAACACTTTTAAGCGAAATAACTCGAAAAAACTTTTCGGTCGAAAATTTTTCTAAGTCCCTACGTACCGGTGGAGAGTATGACAAAGTCCGACGGGCCGAGTCGCGTCGGTCCACTATTTTTTTTTAACGTTTTCGGGACCAAATAAACGTTTAATCCCGACGTAAAATACAATAATATAGCGATTTATATAAAAATATTCATACCTTATAACACTTTTAAGCGAAATAACTCGAAAAAACTTTTCGGTCGAAAATTTTTCTAAGTCCCTACGTACCGGTCCAGAATGAGACTAAGTTCCAACGTCCCGGGCGCGATCATACTTTTTTTATATAACTTTTCAGCGACGAAATAAACGCTTAATACCGACGTAAAACGTCATTTTAAAGCGATTTATGCAAGAATATTCGCACCTTATAACGCTTTTAAGCGAAAAAATTCGAAAAAACGGTTCGATTTAAAATTTTTTTTTAAAGTTCTCGGGACGAAATAAACGCTTAATCCCGACGTAGAAATACGTAATATTCCCATTTATGTAAAAATATATACGCATCATAACGCTTTTAAGCGAGATAACTCGAAATAACTTTTTGGACCGGAATTTTTCTAAGTCCCTACGTACCGGCCGGGGGATCGACGAAGTGCCAACCTCCCGGTCATGTCGGTCCGGAGGGGGCAATTTTTTAAAAAAATAAAACGAAATCGTTACGTTCGACTAGAATTCGTCGAACCATAACGATTTCTATAAAAATATTCATACCTTATAACGCTTTTAAGCGAAATAACTCGAAATAACTTTTCGGTCCGGAATTTTTCTAAGTCCCTACGTACCGCTCGAGAATGAGACTAAGTTCCAACGTCTCGGGCGCGATCATACTTTTTTTATATAACTTTCCAGCGACGAAATAAACGCTTAATCCCGACGTAAAACGTCATTTTAAAGCGATTTATGCACAAATATTCGCACCTTATAACGCTTTTAAGCGAAAAAATTCGAAAAAACGGTTCGATTTAAAATTTTTTTTTAAAGTTCTCGGGACGAAATAAACGCTTAATCCCGACGTAGAAATACGTAATATTCCCATTTATGTAAAAATATATACGCATCATAACGCTTTTAAGCGAAATAACTGGAAATAACCGTTCGGTACGAAAATTTTTCAAAGTCAGACGGGCTCTCGAGCGTTGCTCGCTCGCTGCGCTCGCTCGAAAAAAAAACTAGCCCAACCCAAAACCAATCCCTTTTTCGCGTTCGTTCCTCGATTTCTCTTAAAATCGGAGAAACTGGCGGGATCGGTTTTGGGTTGGGCTAGTATAGGTTCGAGCGAGCGCAGCGAGCGAGCAACGATCGCGACCGTTACTTCGTACGTCCACGGTATATTTTCGTTACGTTAATTTTTCGTTACTTTCGTCTCGTTTCTTGGATCGATCGAGAGCGGTTTGGTCGATGGTGAAAGAAGGAAAAAACGAGAGAACGAAAAGTAAAAGAGGAGCGAGCGCGCGTCTCGCCGTACGAATATCGTCGTCGTATTTTCGTACGTACGTACGTACCTTAAGAATATCGTACGTACCCCGGCGCTGACCCGCGATGCGGGGGGTTGGGGGGGGGGGGGAGTGGCGCCCGGGCACGCCCTCGAGACGTTATCTCTATTGGATTTAAAGGAAAAAAAAATCGCTACGTACGACCATCGTTCGCATCGACGGCCGTACGTAGCGAAATTGTGTTTGGAATTAAATTGTCGATTCCAGCGGAGTATTGGTTTTTGCTTGAAAACGACAAAGTCCAGCGGCGTATTGCTTTTTTTTTTATGCCAACGACAAAGTCCAGCGGCGTATTGCTTTTGAATCGCACTCGACGAAAATTGATTTAAAGGAAAAAAAATCGCTACGTACGACCATCTAAGGCCGTACGCAGCGAAATTCCTTTTTCAAGCGCACGCGACAAAGTCCAGCGGCGTATTGCTTTTGCGGGCATACTTAAAAAATTCAAAGTCCAGCGGCGTATTGCTTTTGCCGGCATATAAAAATTCAAAGTCCAGCGGCGTATTGCTTTCGCTGGCATATAAAAATTCAAAGTCCAGCGGCGTATTGCTTTTGCCGGCATATAAAAAATTCAAAGTCCAGCGGCGTATTGCTTTGGCCGGCATATAAAAAAATTCAAAGTCCAGCGGCGTATTGCTTTTTCAAGCATACTTAAAAAATTCAAAGTCCAGCGGCG
>NW_027212604.1:10000-12500 GCF_041682495.2 Bombus fervidus | reverse complement strand
AAGACGACGTCGGGGGCGCGGTCATTCGTGCTTATCGAAGACTAACAAAACGTAGCAGAGGCTGATACAAAAAGAAAAAAAAAATCGGCCACGAAGAAAACTCGCTCTGTGTATCTCGATAACCGCGTCGACGACGACGGTTCTCTCCGCGCTCTTTTAATTCGTATCCTTCTTCTTGCGCTTCGTCCGACTCAGAAACGTTCGTAAAACACGAACGACGGCGGGTTGTCAAGCCAAGAAGGGACAGAGAAGAGACGGAGGTAGTTTTGCGAGTCTCCCGTGAACGCGATAGATTTTTCATATATATTTGTATCGAGAGCATGCGTACGCCGGTCTCCACACGATCCAGCGACGAACGCCGACGAACGTCCAACAATCGCTCGTACGTCGCGTACGAGCCCTCGACCGCTCTTTAATTCGTATTCTTTTGCTTGGCGCTCGTCCTCCGACTCGGAAACGTTCGTTTAAAGATAAAACGAACGACGGCGGGCTGTCGACGAGGCAAGAAAGAACAGAGAGAGACGGACCGAGAGCAACGATACGCAACGCAAGCAGTCTTAGGTTTACGTGAGCAACCCTCAGCCAGGCGTGGTCCAGGAATTGTATCCGTGGACCGCAATGTGCGTTCGAAATGTCGATGTTCATGTGTCCTGCAGTTCACACGTTGACGCGCAATTAGCTGCGTTCTTCATCGACCCACGAGCCAAGTGATCCACCGTTCAGGGTAATCGTTTATGCATGGATTTTTGTTTGTGTACTCAGGTTTTTGTACTCTTATTCTCGGTTCGAAAGAAGCCGATATCCGACAAACGTCCGACCAACGGGAATCGAACGCGCGGAAGTCGCCATATGATTGACGACACGAAAATACGTTCGAAAACGAAATCGGACGGACTGCGCGACGACACACGCAGCCCGCCGACCGGGCGTAAAGTGCATTATAATATATAACAACCAACGAGATCGAAGCTCCGTTCGTCAGGAAACGACGGGGATATAACACCCGATTCTGAATCCTCTGTACAGCACACGATCTCGCGAAGAAAGCGCACGGTGGCTAGCCCATGATATATATATATGTTCGTTCCTCTCGTCCAGTTATTCGAAGCAAACAGCCGATATGCATCTCCATCGTTCGGGTAAAAAAAAATCGATGGGACGCGCACGGTCGTAGTCTTCCTCGCGCGGTCGTTTCTTCCCGATAGCCAGAAGCAGAGTTTGAAAAACTCTAGCGACGGAACGAGGCATTAGACTCTCGACAACGAGGATAGAGAGACGGCCGGCGATCCCCTCTGAATCGACTTCGGTGGTTCAGGTAAAAATAAAAAAAATCGATGGGACGCGCACGGTCGTCGTTCCTCTTCCTCGCGCGCGGTCTATTCTTCCCGATAGCCAGAAGCAGAGTTTGAAAAACTCTAGCGACGGAACGAGGCATTAGACTCGCGACAACGAGGATAGAGAGACGGCCGGCGGTCCCCTCTGAATCCACTTTGGTCGCTCAGGTAAAAATAAAAAAAAATTCGAAAGGGACGCGCACGGTCGTCCTTCCTCTTCCTCGCGCGGTCTTTTCTTCCCGATAGCCAGAAGCAGAGTTTGAAAAACTCTAGCGACGGAACGAGGCATTAGACTCTCGACAACGAGGATAGAGAGACGGCCGGCGGTCCCCTCCGAACGGATGGCGACAACGACGACTAAAGCGCGAAAAATCGCGACGAAAAGGAACGCATCTCCGTTCAGGTGTATGTGTGTGCGTGCGTTTAAAAAAAATTCGATGGGACTCGCAGCCATCGGCCTCGCGCGGTCGTTTCTTCCCGATATCCAGAAGCAGAGTTTGAAAAACTCTAGCGACGGAACGAGGCATATGACTCACGACAACGAGGATATGGACAGGCGGTCCCCTCTGAACGGGTCGACGAGACGATGGTAAAAGAGACGAACCGGACGAAACTTCCGTCGATCAGGTAAAAATAAAAAAAAATTCGATGGGACGCGCACGGTCGTCGTCGTCGTCTTCCTCGCGCGGTCGTTTCTTCCCGATAGCCAGAAGCAGAGTTTGAAAAACTCTAGCGACGGAACGAGGCATATGACTCACGACAACGAGGATAGAGAGACGGCCGGCGGTCCCCTCTGAATCGACTTCGGTGGTTCAGGTAAAAATAAAAAAAATCGATGGGACGCGCACGGTCGTCCTTCCTCTTCCTCGCGCGCGCGGTCTATTCTTCCCGATAGCCAGAAGCAGAGTTTGAAAAACTCTAGCGACGGAACGAGGCATTAGACTCGCGAGGATAGAGAGACGGCCGGCGGTCCCCTCCGAACCAACTTCGTCTAGTTAAGAATCGTTACTCTTTACCATCACTCGCACTGGTATATATCTTTTCGGGCCAACATCCACGCAATGCGTTTTCGTTCTAGGTTACCCGATCCACGAGTACGAACGTACAACGTGGTTTCGTTTTGTCGAACATCGTATATCGTTCGCCGTTGAAACGAACGACAACGA
>NW_027212604.1:2500-5000 GCF_041682495.2 Bombus fervidus | reverse complement strand
CGAAAAAACTTTTCGGTCCGAAATTTTTCTAAGTCCCTACGTACCGCTCGAGAATGCGACTAAGTTCCAACGTCCCGGACGAGTTCGCACTTTTTTTATATAACTTTCCAGCGACGAAATAAACGCTTAATCCCGACGTAAAAAGTCATTTTAAAGCGATTTATGCAAGAATATTCGCACCTTATAACGCTTTTAAGCGAAAAAATTCGAAAAAACGGTTCGATTAAAAATTTTTTTTTAACGTTTTCGGGACGAAATAAACGTTTAATCCCGACGTAAAATATAATAATATAGCGATTTATATAAAAATATTCATACCTTATAACACTTTTAAGCGAAATAACTCGAAAAAACTTTTCGGTCGAAAATTTTTCTAAGTCCCTACGTACCGGTGGAGAGTATGACAAAGTCCGACGGGCCGAGTCGCGTCGGTCCACTATTTTTTTTTAACGTTTTCGGGACCAAATAAACGTTTAATCCCGACGTAAAATACAATAATATAGCGATTTATATAAAAATATTCATACCTTATAACACTTTTAAGCGAAATAACTCGAAAAAACTTTTCGGTCGAAAATTTTTCTAAGTCCCTACGTACCGGTCCAGAATGAGACTAAGTTCCAACGTCCCGGGCGCGATCATACTTTTTTTATATAACTTTTCAGCGACGAAATAAACGCTTAATACCGACGTAAAACGTCATTTTAAAGCGATTTATGCAAGAATATTCGCACCTTATAACGCTTTTAAGCGAAAAAATTCGAAAAAACGGTTCGATTTAAAATTTTTTTTTAAAGTTCTCGGGACGAAATAAACGCTTAATCCCGACGTAGAAATACGTAATATTCCCATTTATGTAAAAATATATACGCATCATAACGCTTTTAAGCGAGATAACTCGAAATAACTTTTTGGACCGGAATTTTTCTAAGTCCCTACGTACCGGCCGGGGGATCGACGAAGTGCCAACCTCCCGGTCATGTCGGTCCGGAGGGGGCAATTTTTTAAAAAAATAAAACGAAATCGTTACGTTCGACTAGAATTCGTCGAACCATAACGATTTCTATAAAAATATTCATACCTTATAACGCTTTTAAGCGAAATAACTCGAAATAACTTTTCGGTCCGGAATTTTTCTAAGTCCCTACGTACCGCTCGAGAATGAGACTAAGTTCCAACGTCTCGGGCGCGATCATACTTTTTTTATATAACTTTCCAGCGACGAAATAAACGCTTAATCCCGACGTAAAACGTCATTTTAAAGCGATTTATGCACAAATATTCGCACCTTATAACGCTTTTAAGCGAAAAAATTCGAAAAAACGGTTCGATTTAAAATTTTTTTTTAAAGTTCTCGGGACGAAATAAACGCTTAATCCCGACGTAGAAATACGTAATATTCCCATTTATGTAAAAATATATACGCATCATAACGCTTTTAAGCGAAATAACTGGAAATAACCGTTCGGTACGAAAATTTTTCAAAGTCAGACGGGCTCTCGAGCGTTGCTCGCTCGCTGCGCTCGCTCGAAAAAAAAACTAGCCCAACCCAAAACCAATCCCTTTTTCGCGTTCGTTCCTCGATTTCTCTTAAAATCGGAGAAACTGGCGGGATCGGTTTTGGGTTGGGCTAGTATAGGTTCGAGCGAGCGCAGCGAGCGAGCAACGATCGCGACCGTTACTTCGTACGTCCACGGTATATTTTCGTTACGTTAATTTTTCGTTACTTTCGTCTCGTTTCTTGGATCGATCGAGAGCGGTTTGGTCGATGGTGAAAGAAGGAAAAAACGAGAGAACGAAAAGTAAAAGAGGAGCGAGCGCGCGTCTCGCCGTACGAATATCGTCGTCGTATTTTCGTACGTACGTACGTACCTTAAGAATATCGTACGTACCCCGGCGCTGACCCGCGATGCGGGGGGTTGGGGGGGGGGGGGAGTGGCGCCCGGGCACGCCCTCGAGACGTTATCTCTATTGGATTTAAAGGAAAAAAAAATCGCTACGTACGACCATCGTTCGCATCGACGGCCGTACGTAGCGAAATTGTGTTTGGAATTAAATTGTCGATTCCAGCGGAGTATTGGTTTTTGCTTGAAAACGACAAAGTCCAGCGGCGTATTGCTTTTTTTTTTATGCCAACGACAAAGTCCAGCGGCGTATTGCTTTTGAATCGCACTCGACGAAAATTGATTTAAAGGAAAAAAAATCGCTACGTACGACCATCTAAGGCCGTACGCAGCGAAATTCCTTTTTCAAGCGCACGCGACAAAGTCCAGCGGCGTATTGCTTTTGCGGGCATACTTAAAAAATTCAAAGTCCAGCGGCGTATTGCTTTTGCCGGCATATAAAAATTCAAAGTCCAGCGGCGTATTGCTTTCGCTGGCATATAAAAATTCAAAGTCCAGCGGCGTATTGCTTTTGCCGGCATATAAAAAATTCAAAGTCCAGCGGCGTATTGCTTTGGCCGGCATATAAAAAAATTCAAAGTCCAGCGGCGTATTGC
>NW_027212603.1:85000-91482 GCF_041682495.2 Bombus fervidus | reverse complement strand
TACCACCAAGATCTGCACCGACGGCGGCTCCAGGCAGGCTCGCGCCCAGACCCTTCTGCGCACACCGCCGCGACCCTCCTACTCGTCAGAGCTTCATGAAGGACGGTCCACGATCGCAATTGATCGAAAGACTCGCGTGCCTTCCCACTTGCCACTGACGGCGGAGTATAGGCGCGACGCTTCAGCGCCATCCATTTTCAGGGCTAGTTGCTTCGGCAGGTGAGTTGTTACACACTCCTTAGCGGATTCCGACTTCCATGGCCACCGTCCTGCTGTCTTAAGCAACCAACGCCTTTCATGGTATCCCATAAGCGTCGACTTAGGCGCCTTAACTCCACGTTTGGTTCATCCCACAGCGCCAGTTCTGCTTACCAAAATTGGCCCACTTGGCACTCTGATCCGACAATTGTATCTCGTGGCTTCATGATCCAAGCAAGCCAGAGATCTCACCCATTTAAAGTTTGAGAATAGGTTGAGGTCGTTTCGGCCCCAAGGCCTCTAATCATTCGCTTTACCAGATGAGACTCGTACGCGTTCGATGAGAACGGACGAGTGCCAGCTATCCTGAGGGAAACTTCGGAGGGAACCAGCTACTAGATGGTTCGATTAGTCTTTCGCCCCTATACCCAGTTCCGACGATCGATTTGCACGTCAGAATCGCTACGGACCTCCATCAGGGTTTCCCCTGACTTCGTCCTGACCAGGCATAGTTCACCATCTTTCGGGTCCCAACGTGTACGCTCTAGGTGCGCCTCTCCTCGCAATGAGAACGAGACGCCCCGGGAGTGCGGGGCCGCATTGTCTCGCGGCCCATCCTCCCTCGATCGGACACGCGCAACCCACTCAGGGTGGGCACGCGCGCCGATTTTCACTTTCATTTCGCCTTTAGGTTTACAAGTCCCAATGACTCGCGTACATGTTAGACTCCTTGGTCCGTGTTTCAAGACGGGTCCTGAGAGTACCCAAAGCAATAGCGTCGCCGACCGGTAATCAGAGACTCGGCCAGTCCAAGAAATCCGCCAGCCAACAGCTGCCGACGCCCCAGCACGGAATTAAACTCCGTAAAAACTGAGAACGATCGACGATGCTTGCGGCGGTCTAGACGCACACACATTCGAGAATGGATTGGTTGCGGCCCGATACCGTCTAGTGTACCGTCGTGCAGTCGGCCGGGCGACCGAGGGTCTGCCGCGTGCGCCGAAGCGACGCGACAGTCACCCGCTCGGGCCGTAGACCGACACACAACGGGTCGCGACGTTCTACTAGGGGAGAAGTGCACGACTACGACGCCGGAGCGTTCGAATCGAAGGTGGCGTGCCCTCGCCAATGGAACCACGAAGGCCCACCCGGAGCATCGCTCACCAACGATCACCGACGCCGTCGACGATGAATCTCCCCATTCGATCTTTTGGGTTTCTCAGGTTTACCCCTGAACGGTTTCACGTACTCTTGAACTCTCTCTTCAAAGTTCTTTTCAACTTTCCCTCACGGTACTTGTTCGCTATCGGTCTCGTGGTTGTATTTAGCCTTAGATGGAGTTTACCACCAACTTAGGGCTGCACTCTCAAGCAACCCGACTCTAAGGAGAGATCCTCCCGAAACGCGTTCCGGTCACTACGGGCCTGGCACCCTCTGTGGGTACATGGCCCCATTCAAGATGGACTTGGACGCGGTTCGACGTCACGGGATAAACGGATCCTCCCGAACACTACATTTCCCAACGGCGGAACCGCGGGATTCAGTGCTGGGCTAATTCCTGTTCGCTCGCCGCTACTAAGGAAATCCTTGTTAGTTTCTTTTCCTCCGCTTAGTAATATGCTTAAATTCAGCGGGTGATCTCGCCTACTCTGAGGTCGCTTCAACGTCACGACACGGTGACAATTTTTTTTTTCAAAGAAAAAAAAATTTCGTGCCATGTGGGCGCGATTCGAGAAAAGCAAGACGGTTTGATAACAATGCGACAGAGGGTCTTTATTTTTATTTCTCTCTCCGAGAATCGCCTCAAAGAGAAAAAAAAATAAAAAAAAAAATAATTCGAATAGAATCGAGAACCGTATATTCTATCTCGATCGAGAAACGTTTTATGCATCTCGCCAAAGTGCCTTTTAAACTTCGTTCGTCGTATCATGTTCGAGCTAAGACTCACGCAAGACACCCGTAACGATCTCCGGTTTTTAACGCCCGTCCTCTTTGTATAATATATATATATTATACGTGTTATGTATAATATATCTCCCGTAGCCGTTTCTCTCTTCTCGACGATTCCAGCGGTTCCTTGTTTTCGCCTGTTATTGCTGGCACAGAGATCGAACACGCGACATATATATAACATATCGGTTTCTTTGCTCTGTACCAACGACGAAAACGCACGGGAACTCACGCAAGTGGAAAAGCGAGCGCGAGACGTACACAACGGGGTGAATTTATTACTCGGGGACTGGACGACCGGCGATACGTTAGGATGCGCGGTCCAGCGATAGACGACGAAGAGACATGGGATGACCAACGATCTCTTTTTCTCTAATACTCGGAGCGCCGAAACGCCTTAAAGCAAAAAAAAATCACACGCGCGTACGTCGTACGTACGGCGCGTGTATACCTCGTCTCTAATCAAGTTTCGTTAGTCTTTCTCGAGCCTCGCCAAAGAGGATCGTTCTCTTCCTCTGCGCGATCTCTCCGTGCCAATGTCAGAGATTATTCTCTTTCGCACGACGACGAAAACGACTATTTTCGACGATCCGAACAACTTTGTAACGGACTCACATGCACATCTTAAAATCGGGTACAGAAACGTTGCGCAACACCGTGAGCTTTTCTCTTCTTCGTCACCCTTAAATATAGCCGATCGTAGACGCACGCTAGATCGTAACACACTTTTCGTTGATTTCCGACGAACGTGGCTTTGGGCCAGGCGCGCGGGCAGAGAGATACGCGACCGACGGGGAAAAATTCGTCCCGATACATGTACGCGTACTCTCCGATCTCCGCGCAACGCTGGGGATCATCTCCCTAAGTCATCAGCGTTCGAAGAAATCTCGTGTGTCCGTTCCCGGATCTACGGCTTTCTCTGGGTTCGCGAAGAACAGAAAAAAGCACAGAGGATGAAAAACGCAACGACGACCCATCGATGCGACGGTCCTCGTTGTCTTCTCGTCAGTCGTCTCGCGCCTGCAGAATACATCTCTGCCGCACGAACAGACGGAGTGGGTATTCGATCCCTGGGGCTGTACGAGTAAAAACATCTTGATGAAAAGACGGTTGTGTTTCTTTAAGGCACACAGTTTTTCGTTACGCCACCAAGTTTAGGTTTAGGTTTTAATATCTTGGTTCTCTTTTCTCTCCTCTCTCGACTGACTTTGTTCAAAAATATTTTTGCTTTCTCTCAGTCTCGCCAAAAATTCATTTAAGACGACGTCGGGGGCGCGGTCATTCGTGCTTATCGAAGACTAACAAAACGTAGCAGAGGCTGATACAAAAAGAAAAAAAAAATCGGCCACGAAGAAAACTCGCTCTGTGTATCTCGATAACCGCGTCGACGACGACGGTTCTCTCCGCGCTCTTTTAATTCGTATCCTTCTTCTTGCGCTTCGTCCGACTCAGAAACGTTCGTAAAACACGAACGACGGCGGGTTGTCAAGCCAAGAAGGGACAGAGAAGAGACGGAGGTAGTTTTGCGAGTCTCCCGTGAACGCGATAGATTTTTCATATATATTTGTATCGAGAGCATGCGTACGCCGGTCTCCACACGATCCAGCGACGAACGCCGACGAACGTCCAACAATCGCTCGTACGTCGCGTACGAGCCCTCGACCGCTCTTTAATTCGTATTCTTTTGCTTGGCGCTCGTCCTCCGACTCAGAAACGTTCGTTTAAAGATAAAACGAACGACGGCGGGCTGTCGACGAGGCAAGAAAGAACAGAGAGATACGGACCGAGAGCAACGATACGCAACGCAAGCAGTCTTAGGTTTACGTGAGCAACCCTCAGCCAGGCGTGGTCCAGGAATTGTATCCGTGGACCGCAATGTGCGTTCGAAATGTCGATGTTCATGTGTCCTGCAGTTCACACGTTGACGCGCAATTAGCTGCGTTCTTCATCGACCCACGAGCCAAGTGATCCACCGTTCAGGGTAATCGTTTATGCATGGATTTTTGTTTGTGTACTCAGGTTTTTGTACTCTTATTCTCGGTTCGAAAGAAGCCGATATCCGACAAACGTCCGACCAACGGGAATCGAACGCGCGGAAGTCGCCATATGATTGACGACACGAAAATACGTTCGAAAACGAAATCGGACGGACTGCGCGACGACACACGCAGCCCGCCGACCGGGCGTAAAGTGCATTATAATATATAACAACCAACGAGATCGAAGCTCCGTTCGTCAGGAAACGACGGGGATATAACACCCGATTCTGAATCCTCTGTACAGCACACGATCTCGCGAAGAAAGCGCACGGTGGCTAGCCCATGATATATATATATATGTTCGTTCCTCTCGTCCAGTTATTCGAAGCAAACAGCCGATATGCATCTCCATCGTTCGGGTAAAAAAAAATCGATGGGACGCGCACGGTCGTAGTCTTCCTCGCGCGGTCGTTTCTTCCCGATAGCCAGAAGCAGAGTTTGAAAAACTCTAGCGACGGAACGAGGCATTAGACTCTCGACAACGAGGATACAGACACGGCCGGCGGTCCCCTCTGAATCGACTTCGGTGGTTCAGGTAAAAATAAAAAAAATCGATGGGACGCGCACGGTCGTCCTTCCTCTTCCTCGCGCGCGGTCTATTCTTCCCGATAGCCAGAAGCAGAGTTTGAAAAACTCTAGCGACGGAACGAGGCATTAGACTCGCGACAACGAGGATAGAGAGACGACCGGCGGTCCCCTCTGAATCCACTTTGGTCGCTCAGGTAAAAATAAAAAAAAATTCGAAAGGGACGCGCACGGTCGTCCTTCCTCTTCCTCGCGCGGTCTTTTCTTCCCGATAGCCAGAAGCAGAGTTTGAAAAACTCTAGCGACGGAACGAGGCATTAGACTCTCGACAACGAGGATAGAGAGACGGCCGGCGGTCCCCTCCGAACGGATGGCGACAACGACGACTAAAGCGCGAAAAATCGCGACGAAAAGGAACGCATCTCCGTTCAGGTGTATGTGTGTGCGTGCGTTTAAAAAAAATTCGATGGGACTCGCAGCCATCGGCCTCGCGCGGTCGTTTCTTCCCGATAGCCAGAAGCAGAGTTTGAAAAACTCTAGCGACGGAACGAGGCATATGACTCACGACAACGAGGATATGGACAGGCGGTCCCCTCTGAACGGGTCGACGAGACGATGGTAAAAGAGACGAACCGGACGAAACTTCCGTCGATCAGGTAAAAATAAAAAAAAATTCGATGGGACGCGCACGGTCGTCGTCGTCTTCCTCGCGCGGTCGTTTCTTCCCGATAGCCAGAAGCAGAGTTTGAAAAACTCTAGCGACGGAACGAGGCATATGACTCACGACAACGAGGATAGAGAGACGGCCGGCGGTCCCCTCTGAATCGACTTCGGTGGTTCAGGTAAAAATAAAAAAAATCGATGGGACGCGCACGGTCGTCGTTCCTCTTCCTCGCGCGCGGTCTATTCTTCCCGATAGCCAGAAGCAGAGTTTGAAAAACTCTAGCGACGGAACGAGGCATTAGACTCGCGAGGATAGAGAGACGGCCGGCGGTCCCCTCTGAACCAACTTCGTCTAGTTAAGAATCGTTACTCTTTACCATCACTCGCCTTGGTATATATCTTTTCGGGCCAACATCCACGCAATGCGTTTTCGTTCTAGGTTACCCGATCCACGAGTACGAACGTACAACGTGGTTTCGTTTTGTCGAACATCGTATATCGTTCGCCGTTGAAACGAACGACAACGAAACGACATAGGAAGAACGAACGCCCTTTGGGTAGGAAGCACGTTTCGAGGAACGACGAGAGTTTGGAGAGACGCGCGAGATAGCTGGAGACGCGCAGATATAGGTATCCATGGATCTTCGAAGAGAACCTTCGAAGATATATAATTCGGTATCCTTTTTTTCTGCGGCTCGCTATTCGCGTTCTTTCGCTCTCGTCGACGACTCGTTATAGACGCTTCGTTCGATCCCAAAGAGCAGTCTTCCTTATGTCCCGTTGCTAGGAGGTGAGGCCTACGCAACGCAACTACGAAATATAGAAGAGGTGTGAGCAGTGATCTCTCCGACACGAGGCACTTTAGAGATTTTAGTTTATATATTATATTGTTCGTTCGTTGGATTTCCACGATGCAAATACGAAATACGAGATCGTGACGGCGGGTCTTTCTGTGTACGACCTCACGCAGGCGCCTCGATCGCATTTCTCATTACACGTGGTTTCCACTGTAACTTTTAGTTTTTTCGATATGTGTTCAGCTCAAGTTCCCTCACATATCGTTATTATTATTATTATTATTAATAGTAGCGGTTTCGTGTTATAGGA
>NW_027212603.1:77500-82500 GCF_041682495.2 Bombus fervidus | reverse complement strand
CTTAGTGAACGTTCGACGACACCCTTTTAATTCCCGTTGTAACGTCGAACGCCACTACTCTCTCTCATTTCGCCACTCTCTCTTTACTTTCTTTCGTTCGTTTGATTGTTTGTGTGGAATATTTTAAGATCATTCTGTTCATAGGATCATTCTGTAAGAATGGTTTGTTGGTTGAACGAATATGCCTTAGCGGTAAAAAGCACGTAAACTGCATGCTGAACGTACCGTCCTCGTAAGAAACATATTCGTTCGTTCTTTTGATATTCTCCAATCAGAAAGAACGCACTTCCTAAAAGGTAGTACGCTCCCCATTAGCCTTTCGTATGTTTAAAACGTACTGCGTACGCTATAACATAAGTTTTGGAACGGTCTCTGCCGAACCAGCATGAATTGATACTCAGTTAGTAACAAGCACACTGCCCTAACTTTTTTTAAAGTTAGTGCGAGCATACAGGATCCAGCTTCCCGACTAAGGGGAACCTTGCCACGTTATTTGGTCATTACGTCCAGGACAGCGACCCGCGGCGCAGCAGTGTAGAGAAAGAGTCGATACGAGAACGAAGGAACAGTCGAGAAATAGTAAAAAAGTTCACTAAGACTCGAGGAGCGGTGACTGAATTCTCAACCGAGGCCGTAGAATAGCCACGCGCTCGACGCTGTTCCGTCCGGACCGTCCGACTCGACGTGTCTCTTATAGATACCAAAGCGCCGGCCGGACGGTCGGCGCCGGCCGGGCCAGCGGCCGGGCGCTTACCATGTAAAACCTCCGTTAGAGCGTACCGTCGGACTTAGTCTCTGAAACGCTCGACCACTTTTTTCGAATAAACTACCCTTAGAAAACATCCTATCGTCGAGATATTTTAACGCACCGCTTATTTTAATATTTCAAACGAGTTTTTATCGAAAAATTTAATTTTTTTTTTTTTTTAAAAATCGCATCAGTAAACCACCTCTTTTAACGAATACGGACAAAAACCACGTTCTTAATCGATTAGAACACGTTAAAACAACGAGAAATATGCAAAAAAATATATACCTTGCAACGTTAATTAACGAAAAAATTAAACAAATATCGCAGTCGTGTCAGTTCGACGGACACTAATTTTTTAAAAAATTCGAAAAAAACGTTTAATCCAGTTGTATTTAATAGAGATATAACCGTTTCTGCAAAAATATTTATACCTTATAACGCTTTTTAACGAAATAACTCGAAATAAGCTTTTCGGACTTTTCCGCCGGCCGAAATTTTTCTAAGTCCCAACGTACCGTCGGACTTAGTCTCTGAAACGCTCGACCACTTTGTTCCAATAAAGTACCCTTATAAAACGTCCTATCGTCGAGATATTTTAACGCACCGCTTATTTTAATATTTTAAACAAGTTTTTATCGAAAAATTTAATTTTTTTTTTTTTTTTAAAATCGCATCAGTAAACCACCTCTTTTAACGAATACGGACAAAAACCACGTTCTTAATCGATTAGAACACGTTGAAACAACGAGAAATATGCAAAAAAATATATACCTTGCAACGTTAATTAACGAAATAATTAAACAAATATCGCAGTCGTGTCAGTTCGTCGAACACAAATTTTTTAAAAAATTCGAAAAAACGTTTAATCCAGTTGTATTTAATAGAGATATAACCGTTTCCGCAAAAATATTTATACCTTATAACGCTTTTTAACGAAATAACTCGAAATAAGTATTTCGGACTTTTCCGCCGGCCGAAATTTTTCTAAGTCCCAACGTACCGGTCCAGAATGAGACAAAGTTCCAAAGGCCCGGTCGTATCCGTCCGTTTTTTTTTAACCTTCCACGGACGAAATAAACGTTTAATCCCGACGTAAAATACAATAATATAGCGATTTATATAAAAATATTCATACCTCATAACGCTTTTTAACGAAATAACTCGAAAAAACTTTTCGGTCCGAAATTTTTCTAAGTCCCTACGTACCGGTCGAGAATGCGACTAAGTTCCAACGTCCCGGGCGCGATCGTACTTTTTTTATATAACTTTCCAGCGACGAAATAAACGCTTAATCCCGACGTAAAAAGTCATTTTAAAGCGATTTATGCAAGAATATTCGTACCTTATAACGCTTTTTAACGAAATAACTCGAAAAAACCTTTCGAATAAAAAATTTTTTTTTAACGTTTTCGGGACCAAATAAACGTTTAATCCCGACGTAAAATACAATAATATAGCGATTTATATAAAAATATTCATACCTCATAACGCTTTTTAACGAAATAACTCGAAAAAACTTTTCGGTCCGAAATTTTTCTAAGTCCCTACGTACCGGTGGAGAGTATGACCAAGTCCGACGGGCCGAGTCGCGTCGGTCCACTATTTTTTTTTAACGTTTTCGGGACGAAATAAACGTTTAATCCCGACGTAAAATATAATAATATAGCGATTTATATAAAAATATTCATACCTTATAACACTTTTAAGCGAAATAACTCGAAAAAACTTTTCGGTCGAAAATTTTTCTAAGTCCCTACGTACCGGTCGAGAATGCGACTAAGTTCCAACGTCCCGGGCGCGATCGTACTTTTTTTATATAACATTTCAGCGACGAAATAAACCCTTAATCCCGATGTAAAAGGTCCTTTTAAAGCGATTTATGCACAAATATTGCCACCTTATAACGCTTTTAAGCGAAATAATTCAAAAAAACCTTTCGAATAAAAAATTTTTTTTTAACGTTTTCGGGACGAAATAAACGTTTAATCCCGACGTAAAATATAATAATACAACGATTTATATAAAAATATTCATACCTTATAACACTTTTAAGCGAAATAACTCGAAAAAACTTTTCGGTCGAAAATTTTTCTAAGTCCCTACGTACCGGTGGAGAGTATGACCAAGTCCGACGGGCCGAGTCGCGTCGGTCCACTATTTTTTTTTAACGTTTTCAGGACCAAATAAACGTTTAATCCCGACGTAAAATACAATAATATAGCGATTTATATAAAAATATTCATACCTCATAACGCTTTTTAACGAAATAACTCGAAAAAACTTTTCGGTCGAAAATTTTTCTAAGTCCCAACGTACCGGTCGAGAATGCGACTAAGTTCCAACGTCCCGGGCGCGATCGTACTTTTTTTATATAACATTTCAGCGACGAAATAAACCCTTAATCCCGATGTAAAAGGTCCTTTTAAAGCGATTTATGCACAAATATTGCCACCTTATAACGCTTTTAAGCGAAATAATTCAAAAAAACCTTTCGAATAAAAAATTTTTTTTTAACGTTTTCGGGACGAAATAAACGTTTAATCCCGACGTAAAATATAATAATACAACGATTTATATAAAAATATTCATACCTTATAACACTTTTAAGCGAAATAACTCGAAAAAACTTTTCGGTCGAAAATTTTTCTAAGTCCCTACGTACCGGTGGAGAGTATGACCAAGTCCGACGGGCCGAGTCGCGTCGGTCCACTATTTTTTTTTAACGTTTTCAGGACCAAATAAACGTTTAATCCCGACGTAAAATACAATAATATAGCGATTTATATAAAAATATTCATACCTCATAACGCTTTTTAACGAAATAACTCGAAAAAACTTTTCGGTCGAAAATTTTTCTAAGTCCCAACGTACCGGTCGAGAATGCGACTAAGTTCCAACGTCCCGGGCGCGATCGTACTTTTTTTATATAACATTTCAGCGACGAAATACACCCTTAATCCCGATGTAAAAGGTCCTTTTAAAGCGATTTATGCACAAATATTGCCACCTTATAACGCTTTTAAGCGAAATAATTCAAAAAAACCTTTCGAATAAAAAATTTTTTTTTAACGTTTTCGGGACCAAATAAACGTTTAATCCCGACGTAGAAATACATAATATTCCCATTTATATAAAAATATTCATACCTTATAACACTTTTAAGCGAAATAACTCGAAAAACCTTTTCGGTCCGGAATTTTTCTAAGTCCCTACGTACCGGCCGGGGGATCGACGAAGTGCCAACCTCCCGGTCATGTCGGTCCGGAGGGGGCAATTTTTTAAAAAAATAAAACGAAATCGTTACGTTCGACTAGAATTCGTCGAACCATAACGATTTCTATAAAAATATTCACACCTTACAACGCTTTTAAGCGAGATAACTCGAAATAACTTTTCGGTCGAAAATTTTTCTAAGTCCCTACGTACCGCTCGAGAATGCGACTAAGTTCCAACGTCTCGGGCGCGATCGTAAATTTTTTACGGCACCTTTCGGGGACGAAATAAACCCTTAATCCCGATGCAAAACGTCATTCTAAAGCGATTTATGCAAGAATATTCGTACCTTATAACGCTTTTAAGCGAAAAAATTCGAAAAAACTGTTCGATTTAAAATTTTTTTTAAAAGTTCTCGGGACGAAATAAACGCTTAATCCCGACGTAGAAATACATAATATTGCCATTTATATAAAAATATTCATACCTCGTAACGCTTTTTAGCGAGATAACTCGAAATAACTTTTTGGACCGGAATTTTTCTAAGTCCCTACGTCCCGGCCGGGGGATCGACGAAGTGCCAACCTCCCGGTCATGTCGGTCCGGAGGGGGCAATTTTTTAAAAAAATAAAACGAAATCGTTACGTTCGACTAGAATTCGTCGAACCATAACGATTTCTATAAAAATATTCATACCTCGTAACGCTTTTAAGCGAAATAACTCGAAATAACGTTTCGGTCCGAAATTTTTCTAAGTCCCTACGTACCGCTCGAGAATGAGACTAAGTTCCAACGTCCCGGGCGCGATCGTAAATTTTTTACGGCACCTTTCGGGGACGAAATAAACCCTTAATCCCGATGCAAAACGTCATTTTAAAGCGATTTATGCAAGAATATTCGCACCTTATAACGCTTTTAAGCGAAAAAATTCGAAAAAACCTTTCGAATAAAAATTTTTTTTTAACGTTTTCGGGACGAAATAAACGCTTAATCCCGACGTAGGAATACATGATATTCCCATTTATGTAAAAATATA
>NW_027212603.1:67500-70000 GCF_041682495.2 Bombus fervidus | reverse complement strand
ATCTACGGCTTTCTCTGGGTTCGCGAAGAACAGAAAAAAGCACAGAGGATGAAAAACGCAACGACGACCCATCGATGCGACGGTCCTCGTTGTCTTCTCGTCAGTCGTCTCGCGCCTGCAGAATACATCTCTGCCGCACGAACAGACGGAGTGGGTATTCGATCCCTGGGGCTGTACGAGTAAAAACATCTTGATGAAAAGACGGTTGTGTTTCTTTAAGGCACACAGTTTTTCGTTACGCCACCAAGTTTAGGTTTAGGTTTTAATATCTTGGTTCTCTTTTCTCTCCTCTCTCGACTGACTTTGTTCAAAAATATTTTTGCTTTCTCTCAGTCTCGCCAAAAATTCATTTAAGACGACGTCGGGGGCGCGGTCATTCGTGCTTATCGAAGACTAACAAAACGTAGCAGAGGCTGATACAAAAAGAAAAAAAAAATCGGCCACGAAGAAAACTCGCTCTGTGTATCTCGATAACCGCGTCGACGACGACGGTTCTCTCCGCGCTCTTTTAATTCGTATCCTTCTTCTTGCGCTTCGTCCGACTCAGAAACGTTCGTAAAACACGAACGACGGCGGGTTGTCAAGCCAAGAAGGGACAGAGAAGAGACGGAGGTAGTTTTGCGAGTCTCCCGTGAACGCGATAGATTTTTCATATATATTTGTATCGAGAGCATGCGTACGCCGGTCTCCACACGATCCAGCGACGAACGCCGACGAACGTCCAACAATCGCTCGTACGTCGCGTACGAGCCCTCGACCGCTCTTTAATTCGTATTCTTTTGCTTGGCGCTCGTCCTCCGACTCAGAAACGTTCGTTTAAAGATAAAACGAACGACGGCGGGCTGTCGACGAGGCAAGAAAGAACAGAGAGATACGGACCGAGAGCAACGATACGCAACGCAAGCAGTCTTAGGTTTACGTGAGCAACCCTCAGCCAGGCGTGGTCCAGGAATTGTATCCGTGGACCGCAATGTGCGTTCGAAATGTCGATGTTCATGTGTCCTGCAGTTCACACGTTGACGCGCAATTAGCTGCGTTCTTCATCGACCCACGAGCCAAGTGATCCACCGTTCAGGGTAATCGTTTATGCATGGATTTTTGTTTGTGTACTCAGGTTTTTGTACTCTTATTCTCGGTTCGAAAGAAGCCGATATCCGACAAACGTCCGACCAACGGGAATCGAACGCGCGGAAGTCGCCATATGATTGACGACACGAAAATACGTTCGAAAACGAAATCGGACGGACTGCGCGACGACACACGCAGCCCGCCGACCGGGCGTAAAGTGCATTATAATATATAACAACCAACGAGATCGAAGCTCCGTTCGTCAGGAAACGACGGGGATATAACACCCGATTCTGAATCCTCTGTACAGCACACGATCTCGCGAAGAAAGCGCACGGTGGCTAGCCCATGATATATATATATATGTTCGTTCCTCTCGTCCAGTTATTCGAAGCAAACAGCCGATATGCATCTCCATCGTTCGGGTAAAAAAAAATCGATGGGACGCGCACGGTCGTAGTCTTCCTCGCGCGGTCGTTTCTTCCCGATAGCCAGAAGCAGAGTTTGAAAAACTCTAGCGACGGAACGAGGCATTAGACTCTCGACAACGAGGATACAGACACGGCCGGCGGTCCCCTCTGAATCGACTTCGGTGGTTCAGGTAAAAATAAAAAAAATCGATGGGACGCGCACGGTCGTCCTTCCTCTTCCTCGCGCGCGGTCTATTCTTCCCGATAGCCAGAAGCAGAGTTTGAAAAACTCTAGCGACGGAACGAGGCATTAGACTCGCGACAACGAGGATAGAGAGACGACCGGCGGTCCCCTCTGAATCCACTTTGGTCGCTCAGGTAAAAATAAAAAAAAATTCGAAAGGGACGCGCACGGTCGTCCTTCCTCTTCCTCGCGCGGTCTTTTCTTCCCGATAGCCAGAAGCAGAGTTTGAAAAACTCTAGCGACGGAACGAGGCATTAGACTCTCGACAACGAGGATAGAGAGACGGCCGGCGGTCCCCTCCGAACGGATGGCGACAACGACGACTAAAGCGCGAAAAATCGCGACGAAAAGGAACGCATCTCCGTTCAGGTGTATGTGTGTGCGTGCGTTTAAAAAAAATTCGATGGGACTCGCAGCCATCGGCCTCGCGCGGTCGTTTCTTCCCGATAGCCAGAAGCAGAGTTTGAAAAACTCTAGCGACGGAACGAGGCATATGACTCACGACAACGAGGATATGGACAGGCGGTCCCCTCTGAACGGGTCGACGAGACGATGGTAAAAGAGACGAACCGGACGAAACTTCCGTCGATCAGGTAAAAATAAAAAAAAATTCGATGGGACGCGCACGGTCGTCGTCGTCTTCCTCGCGCGGTCGTTTCTTCCCGATAGCCAGAAGCAGAGTTTGAAAAACTCTAGCGACGGAACGAGGCATATGACTCACGACAACGAGGATAGAGAGACGGCCGGCGGTCCCCTCTGAATCGACTTCGGTGGTTCA
>NW_027212603.1:60000-62500 GCF_041682495.2 Bombus fervidus | reverse complement strand
AGTTCGTCGAACACAAATTTTTTAAAAAATTCGAAAAAACGTTTAATCCAGTTGTATTTAATAGAGATATAACCGTTTCCGCAAAAATATTTATACCTTATAACGCTTTTTAACGAAATAACTCGAAATAAGTATTTCGGACTTTTCCGCCGGCCGAAATTTTTCTAAGTCCCAACGTACCGGTCCAGAATGAGACAAAGTTCCAAAGGCCCGGTCGTATCCGTCCGTTTTTTTTTAACCTTCCACGGACGAAATAAACGTTTAATCCCGACGTAAAATACAATAATATAGCGATTTATATAAAAATATTCATACCTCATAACGCTTTTTAACGAAATAACTCGAAAAAACTTTTCGGTCCGAAATTTTTCTAAGTCCCTACGTACCGGTCGAGAATGCGACTAAGTTCCAACGTCCCGGGCGCGATCGTACTTTTTTTATATAACTTTCCAGCGACGAAATAAACGCTTAATCCCGACGTAAAAAGTCATTTTAAAGCGATTTATGCAAGAATATTCGTACCTTATAACGCTTTTTAACGAAATAACTCGAAAAAACCTTTCGAATAAAAAATTTTTTTTTAACGTTTTCGGGACCAAATAAACGTTTAATCCCGACGTAAAATACAATAATATAGCGATTTATATAAAAATATTCATACCTCATAACGCTTTTTAACGAAATAACTCGAAAAAACTTTTCGGTCCGAAATTTTTCTAAGTCCCTACGTACCGGTGGAGAGTATGACCAAGTCCGACGGGCCGAGTCGCGTCGGTCCACTATTTTTTTTTAACGTTTTCGGGACGAAATAAACGTTTAATCCCGACGTAAAATATAATAATATAGCGATTTATATAAAAATATTCATACCTTATAACACTTTTAAGCGAAATAACTCGAAAAAACTTTTCGGTCGAAAATTTTTCTAAGTCCCTACGTACCGGTCGAGAATGCGACTAAGTTCCAACGTCCCGGGCGCGATCGTACTTTTTTTATATAACATTTCAGCGACGAAATAAACCCTTAATCCCGATGTAAAAGGTCCTTTTAAAGCGATTTATGCACAAATATTGCCACCTTATAACGCTTTTAAGCGAAATAATTCAAAAAAACCTTTCGAATAAAAAATTTTTTTTTAACGTTTTCGGGACGAAATAAACGTTTAATCCCGACGTAAAATATAATAATACAACGATTTATATAAAAATATTCATACCTTATAACACTTTTAAGCGAAATAACTCGAAAAAACTTTTCGGTCGAAAATTTTTCTAAGTCCCTACGTACCGGTGGAGAGTATGACCAAGTCCGACGGGCCGAGTCGCGTCGGTCCACTATTTTTTTTTAACGTTTTCAGGACCAAATAAACGTTTAATCCCGACGTAAAATACAATAATATAGCGATTTATATAAAAATATTCATACCTCATAACGCTTTTTAACGAAATAACTCGAAAAAACTTTTCGGTCGAAAATTTTTCTAAGTCCCAACGTACCGGTCGAGAATGCGACTAAGTTCCAACGTCCCGGGCGCGATCGTACTTTTTTTATATAACATTTCAGCGACGAAATAAACCCTTAATCCCGATGTAAAAGGTCCTTTTAAAGCGATTTATGCACAAATATTGCCACCTTATAACGCTTTTAAGCGAAATAATTCAAAAAAACCTTTCGAATAAAAAATTTTTTTTTAACGTTTTCGGGACGAAATAAACGTTTAATCCCGACGTAAAATATAATAATACAACGATTTATATAAAAATATTCATACCTTATAACACTTTTAAGCGAAATAACTCGAAAAAACTTTTCGGTCGAAAATTTTTCTAAGTCCCTACGTACCGGTGGAGAGTATGACCAAGTCCGACGGGCCGAGTCGCGTCGGTCCACTATTTTTTTTTAACGTTTTCAGGACCAAATAAACGTTTAATCCCGACGTAAAATACAATAATATAGCGATTTATATAAAAATATTCATACCTCATAACGCTTTTTAACGAAATAACTCGAAAAAACTTTTCGGTCGAAAATTTTTCTAAGTCCCAACGTACCGGTCGAGAATGCGACTAAGTTCCAACGTCCCGGGCGCGATCGTACTTTTTTTATATAACATTTCAGCGACGAAATACACCCTTAATCCCGATGTAAAAGGTCCTTTTAAAGCGATTTATGCACAAATATTGCCACCTTATAACGCTTTTAAGCGAAATAATTCAAAAAAACCTTTCGAATAAAAAATTTTTTTTTAACGTTTTCGGGACCAAATAAACGTTTAATCCCGACGTAGAAATACATAATATTCCCATTTATATAAAAATATTCATACCTTATAACACTTTTAAGCGAAATAACTCGAAAAACCTTTTCGGTCCGGAATTTTTCTAAGTCCCTACGTACCGGCCGGGGGATCGACGAAGTGCCAACCTCCCGGTCATGTCGGTCCGGAGGGGGCAATTTTTTAAAAAAATAAAACGAAATCGTTACGTTCGACTAGAATTCG
>NW_027212603.1:40000-52500 GCF_041682495.2 Bombus fervidus | reverse complement strand
TATCATGTTCGAGCTAAGACTCACGCAAGACACCCGTAACGATCTCCGGTTTTTAACGCCCGTCCTCTTTGTATAATATATATATATTATACGTGTTATGTATAATATATCTCCCGTAGCCGTTTCTCTCTTCTCGACGATTCCAGCGGTTCCTTGTTTTCGCCTGTTATTGCTGGCACAGAGATCGAACACGCGACATATATATAACATATCGGTTTCTTTGCTCTGTACCAACGACGAAAACGCACGGGAACTCACGCAAGTGGAAAAGCGAGCGCGAGACGTACACAACGGGGTGAATTTATTACTCGGGGACTGGACGACCGGCGATACGTTAGGATGCGCGGTCCAGCGATAGACGACGAAGAGACATGGGATGACCAACGATCTCTTTTTCTCTAATACTCGGAGCGCCGAAACGCCTTAAAGCAAAAAAAAATCACACGCGCGTACGTCGTACGTACGGCGCGTGTATACCTCGTCTCTAATCAAGTTTCGTTAGTCTTTCTCGAGCCTCGCCAAAGAGGATCGTTCTCTTCCTCTGCGCGATCTCTCCGTGCCAATGTCAGAGATTATTCTCTTTCGCACGACGACGAAAACGACTATTTTCGACGATCCGAACAACTTTGTAACGGACTCACATGCACATCTTAAAATCGGGTACAGAAACGTTGCGCAACACCGTGAGCTTTTCTCTTCTTCGTCACCCTTAAATATAGCCGATCGTAGACGCACGCTAGATCGTAACACACTTTTCGTTGATTTCCGACGAACGTGGCTTTGGGCCAGGCGCGCGGGCAGAGAGATACGCGACCGACGGGGAAAAATTCGTCCCGATACATGTACGCGTACTCTCCGATCTCCGCGCAACGCTGGGGATCATCTCCCTAAGTCATCAGCGTTCGAAGAAATCTCGTGTGTCCGTTCCCGGATCTACGGCTTTCTCTGGGTTCGCGAAGAACAGAAAAAAGCACAGAGGATGAAAAACGCAACGACGACCCATCGATGCGACGGTCCTCGTTGTCTTCTCGTCAGTCGTCTCGCGCCTGCAGAATACATCTCTGCCGCACGAACAGACGGAGTGGGTATTCGATCCCTGGGGCTGTACGAGTAAAAACATCTTGATGAAAAGACGGTTGTGTTTCTTTAAGGCACACAGTTTTTCGTTACGCCACCAAGTTTAGGTTTAGGTTTTAATATCTTGGTTCTCTTTTCTCTCCTCTCTCGACTGACTTTGTTCAAAAATATTTTTGCTTTCTCTCAGTCTCGCCAAAAATTCATTTAAGACGACGTCGGGGGCGCGGTCATTCGTGCTTATCGAAGACTAACAAAACGTAGCAGAGGCTGATACAAAAAGAAAAAAAAAATCGGCCACGAAGAAAACTCGCTCTGTGTATCTCGATAACCGCGTCGACGACGACGGTTCTCTCCGCGCTCTTTTAATTCGTATCCTTCTTCTTGCGCTTCGTCCGACTCAGAAACGTTCGTAAAACACGAACGACGGCGGGTTGTCAAGCCAAGAAGGGACAGAGAAGAGACGGAGGTAGTTTTGCGAGTCTCCCGTGAACGCGATAGATTTTTCATATATATTTGTATCGAGAGCATGCGTACGCCGGTCTCCACACGATCCAGCGACGAACGCCGACGAACGTCCAACAATCGCTCGTACGTCGCGTACGAGCCCTCGACCGCTCTTTAATTCGTATTCTTTTGCTTGGCGCTCGTCCTCCGACTCAGAAACGTTCGTTTAAAGATAAAACGAACGACGGCGGGCTGTCGACGAGGCAAGAAAGAACAGAGAGATACGGACCGAGAGCAACGATACGCAACGCAAGCAGTCTTAGGTTTACGTGAGCAACCCTCAGCCAGGCGTGGTCCAGGAATTGTATCCGTGGACCGCAATGTGCGTTCGAAATGTCGATGTTCATGTGTCCTGCAGTTCACACGTTGACGCGCAATTAGCTGCGTTCTTCATCGACCCACGAGCCAAGTGATCCACCGTTCAGGGTAATCGTTTATGCATGGATTTTTGTTTGTGTACTCAGGTTTTTGTACTCTTATTCTCGGTTCGAAAGAAGCCGATATCCGACAAACGTCCGACCAACGGGAATCGAACGCGCGGAAGTCGCCATATGATTGACGACACGAAAATACGTTCGAAAACGAAATCGGACGGACTGCGCGACGACACACGCAGCCCGCCGACCGGGCGTAAAGTGCATTATAATATATAACAACCAACGAGATCGAAGCTCCGTTCGTCAGGAAACGACGGGGATATAACACCCGATTCTGAATCCTCTGTACAGCACACGATCTCGCGAAGAAAGCGCACGGTGGCTAGCCCATGATATATATATATATGTTCGTTCCTCTCGTCCAGTTATTCGAAGCAAACAGCCGATATGCATCTCCATCGTTCGGGTAAAAAAAAATCGATGGGACGCGCACGGTCGTAGTCTTCCTCGCGCGGTCGTTTCTTCCCGATAGCCAGAAGCAGAGTTTGAAAAACTCTAGCGACGGAACGAGGCATTAGACTCTCGACAACGAGGATACAGACACGGCCGGCGGTCCCCTCTGAATCGACTTCGGTGGTTCAGGTAAAAATAAAAAAAATCGATGGGACGCGCACGGTCGTCCTTCCTCTTCCTCGCGCGCGGTCTATTCTTCCCGATAGCCAGAAGCAGAGTTTGAAAAACTCTAGCGACGGAACGAGGCATTAGACTCGCGACAACGAGGATAGAGAGACGACCGGCGGTCCCCTCTGAATCCACTTTGGTCGCTCAGGTAAAAATAAAAAAAAATTCGAAAGGGACGCGCACGGTCGTCCTTCCTCTTCCTCGCGCGGTCTTTTCTTCCCGATAGCCAGAAGCAGAGTTTGAAAAACTCTAGCGACGGAACGAGGCATTAGACTCTCGACAACGAGGATAGAGAGACGGCCGGCGGTCCCCTCCGAACGGATGGCGACAACGACGACTAAAGCGCGAAAAATCGCGACGAAAAGGAACGCATCTCCGTTCAGGTGTATGTGTGTGCGTGCGTTTAAAAAAAATTCGATGGGACTCGCAGCCATCGGCCTCGCGCGGTCGTTTCTTCCCGATAGCCAGAAGCAGAGTTTGAAAAACTCTAGCGACGGAACGAGGCATATGACTCACGACAACGAGGATATGGACAGGCGGTCCCCTCTGAACGGGTCGACGAGACGATGGTAAAAGAGACGAACCGGACGAAACTTCCGTCGATCAGGTAAAAATAAAAAAAAATTCGATGGGACGCGCACGGTCGTCGTCGTCTTCCTCGCGCGGTCGTTTCTTCCCGATAGCCAGAAGCAGAGTTTGAAAAACTCTAGCGACGGAACGAGGCATATGACTCACGACAACGAGGATAGAGAGACGGCCGGCGGTCCCCTCTGAATCGACTTCGGTGGTTCAGGTAAAAATAAAAAAAATCGATGGGACGCGCACGGTCGTCGTTCCTCTTCCTCGCGCGCGGTCTATTCTTCCCGATAGCCAGAAGCAGAGTTTGAAAAACTCTAGCGACGGAACGAGGCATTAGACTCGCGAGGATAGAGAGACGGCCGGCGGTCCCCTCTGAACCAACTTCGTCTAGTTAAGAATCGTTACTCTTTACCATCACTCGCCTTGGTATATATCTTTTCGGGCCAACATCCACGCAATGCGTTTTCGTTCTAGGTTACCCGATCCACGAGTACGAACGTACAACGTGGTTTCGTTTTGTCGAACATCGTATATCGTTCGCCGTTGAAACGAACGACAACGAAACGACATAGGAAGAACGAACGCCCTTTGGGTAGGAAGCACGTTTCGAGGAACGACGAGAGTTTGGAGAGACGCGCGAGATAGCTGGAGACGCGCAGATATAGGTATCCATGGATCTTCGAAGAGAACCTTCGAAGATATATAATTCGGTATCCTTTTTTTCTGCGGCTCGCTATTCGCGTTCTTTCGCTCTCGTCGACGACTCGTTATAGACGCTTCGTTCGATCCCAAAGAGCAGTCTTCCTTATGTCCCGTTGCTAGGAGGTGAGGCCTACGCAACGCAACTACGAAATATAGAAGAGGTGTGAGCAGTGATCTCTCCGACACGAGGCACTTTAGAGATTTTAGTTTATATATTATATTGTTCGTTCGTTGGATTTCCACGATGCAAATACGAAATACGAGATCGTGACGGCGGGTCTTTCTGTGTACGACCTCACGCAGGCGCCTCGATCGCATTTCTCATTACACGTGGTTTCCACTGTAACTTTTAGTTTTTTCGATATGTGTTCAGCTCAAGTTCCCTCACATATCGTTATTATTATTATTATTATTAATAGTAGCGGTTTCGTGTTATAGGATTCGGAGACGGCGGGTCTTTCTGTGTACGACCTCACGCAAGCGCCTCGAGAATCTTTTTAAGTTTTCCGTGTGTTATATTATTCGGAGACGGCGGGTCTTTCTGTTTACGACCTCACGCAGGCGCCTCGAGAATATTTTTAAGTTTTTCGTTTGTTATAATATTATTCGGAGACGGCGGGTCTTTCTGTGTACGACCTCACGCAGGCGCCTCGAATTATTCGTGTAAAAGTATATCTCTTCATCCCGATGATCGAGAGAGAGTGCCACACTCTTCGTATAGTTTCGTAACTGGAGCGTCTCTCACCTCCTTATTGTAAAAAATTTGGCTTTTGTCAAAGTATATAGCTTGTTAATACGTCGTATATACTTTGTGTCGATATAGGAGGAGTACGGCTCCTTACCGACGATATTATATATATTTTATTATACAGTGTTCAAGTCAAATATTCTTTGTGTTTTTGTATTTTTCGTTAATGATCCTTCCGCAGGTTCACCTACGGAAACCTTGTTACGACTTTTACTTCCTCTAAATGATCAAGTTTGGTCATCTTCCCGGTAACATCGGCAATGCTTATCACATTGGCCGCGCACCAGTCCGAAGACCTCACTAAATCATTCAATCGGTAGTAGCGACGGGCGGTGTGTACAAAGGGCAGGGACGTAATCAACGCGAGCTTATGACTCGCGCTTACTGGGAATTCCTCGTTCATGGGGAATAATTGCAAGCCCCAATCCCTAGCACGAAGGAGGTTCAGCGGGTTACCCGGGCCTTTCGGCCAGGGAAAACACGCTGATTCCTTCAGTGTAGCGCGCGTGCGGCCCAGAACATCTAAGGGCATCACAGACCTGTTATTGCTCAATCTCGTGCGGCTAGAAGCCGCCTGTTCCTCTAAGAAGATTTGTTTGTACGTTGGTAGTAAAAACCCGCCGACCGAAGCCGGGGGCCTTCGAGATACCATAATTTACGTCTATTTAGCAGGCTAGAGTCTCGTTCGTTATCGGAATTAACCAGACAAATCGCTCCACCAACTAAGAACGGCCATGCACCACCACCCACCGAATCAAGAAAGAGCTATCAATCTGTCAATCCTTCCGGTGTCCGGGCCTGGTGAGGTTTCCCGTGTTGAGTCAAATTAAGCCGCAGGCTCCACTCCTGGTGGTGCCCTTCCGTCAATTCCTTTAAGTTTCAGCTTTGCAACCATACTTCCCCCGGAACCCAAAAGCTTTGGTTTCCCGGAAGCTGCCCGCCGAGTCATCGGAGGAACTTCGGCGGATCGCTGGCTGGCATCGTTTATGGTTAGAACTAGGGCGGTATCTGATCGCCTTCGAACCTCTAACTTTCGTTCTTGATTAATGAAAACATTTTTGGCAAATGCTTTCGCTTCTGTCCGTCTTGCGACGATCCAAGAATTTCACCTCTAACGTCGCAATACGAATGCCCCCATCTGTCCCTATTAATCATTACCTCGGGGCTCCGAAAACCAACAAAATAGAACCGAGGTCCTATTCCATTATTCCATGCACACAGTATTCAGGCGAAGGTAGCCTGCTTTAAGCACTCTAATTTGTTCAAAGTAAACGTATCGGCCCACCTCGACACTCAGTGAAGAGCACCGCGATGGGATATTAGTTGGACCGCCCCGCGAGGAGCTAAGCCCACCGATAGGACGTACCACATAATGCCAGTTAAACACCGCGAGCGGTGAACCGACACTGTGACACACAGATTCAACTACGAGCTTTTTAACCGCAACAACTTTAATATACGCTATTGGAGCTGGAATTACCGCGGCTGCTGGCACCAGACTTGCCCTCCAATTGGTCCTCGTTAAAGGATTTAAAGTGTACTCATTCCGATTACGGGGCCTCGGATGAGTCCCGTATCGTTATTTTTCGTCACTACCTCCCCGTGCCGGGAGTGGGTAATTTGCGCGCCTGCTGCCTTCCTTGGATGTGGTAGCTGTTTCTCAGGCTCCCTCTCCGGAATCGAACCCTGATTCCCCGTTACCCGTTACAACCATGGTAGGCGCAGAACCTACCATCGACAGTTGATAAGGCAGACATTTGAAAGATGCGTCGCCGGTGCTAGATGACCATGCGATCAGCACAAAGTTATTCAGAGTCACCAAAACAAACGATGGACGAACGGACGAGCCATCCGCCACCGATTGGTTTTGATCTAATAAAAGCATTCGTACCATCTCTGGTACGAATCTGTTTGCATGTATTAGCTCTAGAATTACCACAGTTATCCAAGTAAGTTTAAGTATGATCTAAGAAACCATAACTGATTTAATGAGCCATTCGCGGTTTCACCTTAATGCGGCATGTACTGAGACATGCATGGCTTAATCTTTGAGACAAGCATATGACTACTGGCAGGATCAACCAGGGAACTTTGTATTTTATATATATATTAGAGTCAAAAGACTCTCTTTTTAAAATAGCCTCAGAGTGTCGTAGGTGGGTCCGTAACACCGTACGACGAGACTTTTCGTTCTTAGTGAACGTTCGACGACACCCTTTTAATTCCCGTTGTAACGTCGAACGCCACTACTCTCTCTCATTTCGCCACTCTCTCTTTACTTTCTTTCGTTCGTTTGATTGTTTGTGTGGAATATTTTAAGATCATTCTGTTCATAGGATCATTCTGTAAGAATGGTTTGTTGGTTGAACGAATATGCCTTAGCGGTAAAAAGCACGTAAACTGCATGCTGAACGTACCGTCCTCGTAAGAAACATATTCGTTCGTTCTTTTGATATTCTCCAATCAGAAAGAACGCACTTCCTAAAAGGTAGTACGCTCCCCATTAGCCTTTCGTATGTTTAAAACGTACTGCGTACGCTATAACATAAGTTTTGGAACGGTCTCTGCCGAACCAGCATGAATTGATACTCAGTTAGTAACAAGCACACTGCCCTAACTTTTTTTAAAGTTAGTGCGAGCATACAGGATCCAGCTTCCCGACTAAGGGGAACCTTGCCACGTTATTTGGTCATTACGTCCAGGACAGCGACCCGCGGCGCAGCAGTGTAGAGAAAGAGTCGATACGAGAACGAAGGAACAGTCGAGAAATAGTAAAAAAGTTCACTAAGACTCGAGGAGCGGTGACTGAATTCTCAACCGAGGCCGTAGAATAGCCACGCGCTCGACGCTGTTCCGTCCGGACCGTCCGACTCGACGTGTCTCTTATAGATACCAAAGCGCCGGCCGGACGGTCGGCGCCGGCCGGGCCAGCGGCCGGGCGCTTACCATGTAAAACCTCCGTTAGAGCGTACCGTCGGACTTAGTCTCTGAAACGCTCGACCACTTTTTTCGAATAAACTACCCTTAGAAAACATCCTATCGTCGAGATATTTTAACGCACCGCTTATTTTAATATTTCAAACGAGTTTTTATCGAAAAATTTAATTTTTTTTTTTTTTTAAAAATCGCATCAGTAAACCACCTCTTTTAACGAATACGGACAAAAACCACGTTCTTAATCGATTAGAACACGTTAAAACAACGAGAAATATGCAAAAAAATATATACCTTGCAACGTTAATTAACGAAAAAATTAAACAAATATCGCAGTCGTGTCAGTTCGACGGACACTAATTTTTTAAAAAATTCGAAAAAAACGTTTAATCCAGTTGTATTTAATAGAGATATAACCGTTTCTGCAAAAATATTTATACCTTATAACGCTTTTTAACGAAATAACTCGAAATAAGCTTTTCGGACTTTTCCGCCGGCCGAAATTTTTCTAAGTCCCAACGTACCGTCGGACTTAGTCTCTGAAACGCTCGACCACTTTGTTCCAATAAAGTACCCTTATAAAACGTCCTATCGTCGAGATATTTTAACGCACCGCTTATTTTAATATTTTAAACAAGTTTTTATCGAAAAATTTAATTTTTTTTTTTTTTTTAAAATCGCATCAGTAAACCACCTCTTTTAACGAATACGGACAAAAACCACGTTCTTAATCGATTAGAACACGTTGAAACAACGAGAAATATGCAAAAAAATATATACCTTGCAACGTTAATTAACGAAATAATTAAACAAATATCGCAGTCGTGTCAGTTCGTCGAACACAAATTTTTTAAAAAATTCGAAAAAACGTTTAATCCAGTTGTATTTAATAGAGATATAACCGTTTCCGCAAAAATATTTATACCTTATAACGCTTTTTAACGAAATAACTCGAAATAAGTATTTCGGACTTTTCCGCCGGCCGAAATTTTTCTAAGTCCCAACGTACCGGTCCAGAATGAGACAAAGTTCCAAAGGCCCGGTCGTATCCGTCCGTTTTTTTTTAACCTTCCACGGACGAAATAAACGTTTAATCCCGACGTAAAATACAATAATATAGCGATTTATATAAAAATATTCATACCTCATAACGCTTTTTAACGAAATAACTCGAAAAAACTTTTCGGTCCGAAATTTTTCTAAGTCCCTACGTACCGGTCGAGAATGCGACTAAGTTCCAACGTCCCGGGCGCGATCGTACTTTTTTTATATAACTTTCCAGCGACGAAATAAACGCTTAATCCCGACGTAAAAAGTCATTTTAAAGCGATTTATGCAAGAATATTCGTACCTTATAACGCTTTTTAACGAAATAACTCGAAAAAACCTTTCGAATAAAAAATTTTTTTTTAACGTTTTCGGGACCAAATAAACGTTTAATCCCGACGTAAAATACAATAATATAGCGATTTATATAAAAATATTCATACCTCATAACGCTTTTTAACGAAATAACTCGAAAAAACTTTTCGGTCCGAAATTTTTCTAAGTCCCTACGTACCGGTGGAGAGTATGACCAAGTCCGACGGGCCGAGTCGCGTCGGTCCACTATTTTTTTTTAACGTTTTCGGGACGAAATAAACGTTTAATCCCGACGTAAAATATAATAATATAGCGATTTATATAAAAATATTCATACCTTATAACACTTTTAAGCGAAATAACTCGAAAAAACTTTTCGGTCGAAAATTTTTCTAAGTCCCTACGTACCGGTCGAGAATGCGACTAAGTTCCAACGTCCCGGGCGCGATCGTACTTTTTTTATATAACATTTCAGCGACGAAATAAACCCTTAATCCCGATGTAAAAGGTCCTTTTAAAGCGATTTATGCACAAATATTGCCACCTTATAACGCTTTTAAGCGAAATAATTCAAAAAAACCTTTCGAATAAAAAATTTTTTTTTAACGTTTTCGGGACGAAATAAACGTTTAATCCCGACGTAAAATATAATAATACAACGATTTATATAAAAATATTCATACCTTATAACACTTTTAAGCGAAATAACTCGAAAAAACTTTTCGGTCGAAAATTTTTCTAAGTCCCTACGTACCGGTGGAGAGTATGACCAAGTCCGACGGGCCGAGTCGCGTCGGTCCACTATTTTTTTTTAACGTTTTCAGGACCAAATAAACGTTTAATCCCGACGTAAAATACAATAATATAGCGATTTATATAAAAATATTCATACCTCATAACGCTTTTTAACGAAATAACTCGAAAAAACTTTTCGGTCGAAAATTTTTCTAAGTCCCAACGTACCGGTCGAGAATGCGACTAAGTTCCAACGTCCCGGGCGCGATCGTACTTTTTTTATATAACATTTCAGCGACGAAATAAACCCTTAATCCCGATGTAAAAGGTCCTTTTAAAGCGATTTATGCACAAATATTGCCACCTTATAACGCTTTTAAGCGAAATAATTCAAAAAAACCTTTCGAATAAAAAATTTTTTTTTAACGTTTTCGGGACGAAATAAACGTTTAATCCCGACGTAAAATATAATAATACAACGATTTATATAAAAATATTCATACCTTATAACACTTTTAAGCGAAATAACTCGAAAAAACTTTTCGGTCGAAAATTTTTCTAAGTCCCTACGTACCGGTGGAGAGTATGACCAAGTCCGACGGGCCGAGTCGCGTCGGTCCACTATTTTTTTTTAACGTTTTCAGGACCAAATAAACGTTTAATCCCGACGTAAAATACAATAATATAGCGATTTATATAAAAATATTCATACCTCATAACGCTTTTTAACGAAATAACTCGAAAAAACTTTTCGGTCGAAAATTTTTCTAAGTCCCAACGTACCGGTCGAGAATGCGACTAAGTTCCAACGTCCCGGGCGCGATCGTACTTTTTTTATATAACATTTCAGCGACGAAATACACCCTTAATCCCGATGTAAAAGGTCCTTTTAAAGCGATTTATGCACAAATATTGCCACCTTATAACGCTTTTAAGCGAAATAATTCAAAAAAACCTTTCGAATAAAAAATTTTTTTTTAACGTTTTCGGGACCAAATAAACGTTTAATCCCGACGTAGAAATACATAATATTCCCATTTATATAAAAATATTCATACCTTATAACACTTTTAAGCGAAATAACTCGAAAAACCTTTTCGGTCCGGAATTTTTCTAAGTCCCTACGTACCGGCCGGGGGATCGACGAAGTGCCAACCTCCCGGTCATGTCGGTCCGGAGGGGGCAATTTTTTAAAAAAATAAAACGAAATCGTTACGTTCGACTAGAATTCGTCGAACCATAACGATTTCTATAAAAATATTCACACCTTACAACGCTTTTAAGCGAGATAACTCGAAATAACTTTTCGGTCGAAAATTTTTCTAAGTCCCTACGTACCGCTCGAGAATGCGACTAAGTTCCAACGTCTCGGGCGCGATCGTAAATTTTTTACGGCACCTTTCGGGGACGAAATAAACCCTTAATCCCGATGCAAAACGTCATTCTAAAGCGATTTATGCAAGAATATTCGTACCTTATAACGCTTTTAAGCGAAAAAATTCGAAAAAACTGTTCGATTTAAAATTTTTTTTAAAAGTTCTCGGGACGAAATAAACGCTTAATCCCGACGTAGAAATACATAATATTGCCATTTATATAAAAATATTCATACCTCGTAACGCTTTTTAGCGAGATAACTCGAAATAACTTTTTGGACCGGAATTTTTCTAAGTCCCTACGTCCCGGCCGGGGGATCGACGAAGTGCCAACCTCCCGGTCATGTCGGTCCGGAGGGGGCAATTTTTTAAAAAAATAAAACGAAATCGTTACGTTCGACTAGAATTCGTCGAACCATAACGATTTCTATAAAAATATTCATACCTCGTAACGCTTTTAAGCGAAATAACTCGAAATAACGTTTCGGTCCGAAATTTTTCTAAGTCCCTACGTACCGCTCGAGAATGAGACTAAGTTCCAACGTCCCGGGCGCGATCGTAAATTTTTTACGGCACCTTTCGGGGACGAAATAAACCCTTAATCCCGATGCAAAACGTCATTTTAAAGCGATTTATGCAAGAATATTCGCACCTTATAACGCTTTTAAGCGAAAAAATTCGAAAAAACCTTTCGAATAAAAATTTTTTTTTAACGTTTTCGGGACGAAATAAACGCTTAATCCCGACGTAGGAATACATGATATTCCCATTTATGTAAAAATATATACGCATCACAACGCTTTTAAGCGAAATAACTCGAAATAACCGTTCGGTACGAAAATTTTTCAAAGTCAGACGGGCTCTCGAGCGTTGCTCGCTCGCTGCGCTCGCTCGAAAAAAAAACTAGCCCAACCCAAAACCAATCCCTTTTTCGCGTTCGTTCCTCGATTTCTCTTGAAATCGGAGAAACTCGCGGGATCGGTTTTGGGTTGGGCTAGTATAAGTTCGAGCGAGCGCAGCGAGCGAGCAACGATCGCGACCGTTACTTCGTACGTCCACGGTATATTTTCGTTACGTTAATTTTTCGTTACTTTCGTCTCGTTTCTTGGATCGATCGAGAGCGGTTTGGTCGATGGTGAAAGAAGGAAAAAACGAGAGAACGAAAAGTAAAAGAGGAGCGAGCGCGCGTCTCGCCCTTGCGAATATCGTCGTCGTATTTTCGTACGTACGTACGTACCTTAAGAATATCGTACGTACCCCGGCGCTGACCCGCGATGCGGGGGGTTGGGGGGGGGAGTGGCGCCCGGGCACGCCCTCGAGACGATATCTCCATTGGATTTAAAGGAAAAAAAAATCGCTACGTACGACCATCGTTCGCATCGACGGCCGTACGTAGCGAAATTGTGTTTGGAATTAAATTGTCGA
>NW_027212603.1:25000-35000 GCF_041682495.2 Bombus fervidus | reverse complement strand
AGGTGTTCTTTTGTTAATCCATCCGGACCTGCCGCGGCTTTCTTTCTGATCTTTCTAATTTTCTCCGCCACATCCTCAACAGCTATCGGCGTAAAAATTTCGTTTAACGACAGCTTAGAGACACATTGATCATTAATAAACGGGACACTAGATGGTCCTTGTTGCCCCCATAATTCTTTATAGTGTCTCTTGACTTCTTCAGCTGCCGGTGGCTGCCTGGCTGGTTCCAGGTATGCGCGATCGTCGTTGATAACGACATCGGCCAACTTCTTTGGACACTCATAAAACAGATCCTGGCATCGTGCGTATGAAAACCGCTTTCTTGCGTTGCGGCTGTTCTTTTTATGTCCCATTTGGGGCTTATTCCGACTTAAATTACATTTAGTGATCTCTATTTTATTGACTTTCTTTATAATTTCATAGAGATGTGCAATAAAATTATTTAATTCTTTACCAAGGGCTTCCTCGTTCCCTTGGTTTAATTTAAAAATATTTTCCAGCCGATCGTAGGCCTCACTTAAAACAGGAGGTACGTCGGCTGTCGTCAGTATGGCTTCTTCCAGGCTGAGTCTCCATGCACTAAGAGACTCATTGTCAACGCGGATCTCAGGCGCATTTGAAGACGCATTGCCTGGATCCACGAGATCGCACCCTCCCACTGTTGCCCAATTAGCCTCCTGAGAGCTTGTTGCCTCACCGACCAGTCTTAGCTTTTTTCTCTGATATTTGATCTGGTCTAAAGTCTTGTTTGTGAGGATCTTATTTATTTCTTTGTTTGGATATTTATGGTTTTTAAATTTTTCATTAAGCTCTCTCAAGAGACTAAGTTCTACTTCCGTCCAATTTTTATCTTTTGGGGGGTCCGGTCCCCTTCTTTTCTGATTTCTTAGGGCAGGGTGCGCATGCCTTTCGTGGGTCGAGAGTCCTCTCTGGGTCCCGAAACTCATGGGACATGCTTCACACTTATATTTTCCCACTGCCTTTTGACCAGTGCCTGTACATTTAGGAATGTGGCACTGGGTCCCATGAAGTTTCGAGAAACTTTTCCCACAGAGACAACTCCATTTAATATTCGCATCTGTATGGTGTAGATCGAGGTGCTTGTTCAGGTCGGATAACGACATGAAGAAAAGGTTTATTCCCTTCTCTTCACATACTGGACACGCAACCCGATCGCCCACTAAAGGTACCGTAATTCCATAACTCGTTGTCCGTTGGCTAGCTTGGTCGTCACCCATGATCCCCTGAGAAGCGGAAAAATCCGCCACGGCGCCTCCGGGATCGAGAGGCGTCGCGTCCGAGGCTTCGGTTGAATCGAACATTGAAACAAGAATATGTGTATCCGAAGTATTTAATTCCATCCATCATCCATCTCATGTCCTTTGATTAGCCAGGTCGTCATAGGTATGAAGGAACGAGTTCCTTGTTGTTGGTTTAACATCCTCCTCTTCACGGTACTCCATTTCCCGTTTCGGCACGGCCGATGATGTTGTTCAGCTCACGTCCCTTCGTCGCTACACTCCGTTTGGCCATGTCCGCTAACACCCGGGGGATATTTCCCCACGCTAGCGAAGCGAACATGTTACCGGCGGTACCACGAGGAGGTAGGAGTGCAACTTGGATAGACAGGGCCAAGGCCCTGCCTATCCCCGAGTACCTATGACTCCCCAAGGCCCCGCGACAAGGCCGTTATGTAGCGGCCAGACGCTGAGGGCCTCGAGGGGTAGCAATGTGAGGCACGGCCCGGCGGCGCATCGCCTTCCAGATGTTCGTCAATTTGCTCAAAGGGAAAAAAATTCGCTACGCACGACCAACAAGGGCCGCACGCAGCGAAAATCCCCCCTCGAGTATGCGAATCGAAGTCCAGCGGCGTATTGCTTTCCAGCTCAGCCACCAAACCCGAAACGTGCAGCCTTCAGACAAAAGCACCACCGAACTGCTCGCTCTTAGACCTTCCAAGCACATACAACGCCACGTTGAGCGGTGTATTGCTCTTCCAGTGTGCGCGACTAAGTCCAGCGGCGTATTGCTTTCTGGCGCGTGTCAAAATGATAGCACATACCCAGCTGGCACTGCCGGGGACACCGCCTAGGTGTAGATGGGAATCGATTTAAAGGAAAAAAAAATTCGCTACGCACGATCGATAAGACCGCACGCAGCAAACCCTTCCCTATTGTAATGAGCGACTAAGTCCAGCGGCGTATTGCTTTTTAGCGTACGCACCGAACCAGACGCTAGTAATTCCATAGCGGATATCCGGCTAAGTCCAGCGGCGTATTGCTTTTTCGATGGTATAAAAAAAGCCTTAAATGGAAAAAAATCGCTACGCACGACCATAAGACCGTACGCAGCGAATCCCCCCATAAGCCTTTATTAGCGCATGCGACACCAAGGCCCGCAACACATTGCACCCCATTAAGGGGCCAATTACGTCACTAGTACGATGACGAGACTTTTGACAACCTTAAGAGAGTCATAGTTACTCCCGCCGTTTACCCGCGCTTTTTTGAATTTCTTCACGTTGACATTCAGAGCACTGGGCAGAAATCACATTGCGTCAACACCCTTGGGGGCCATCGCAATGCTTTGTTTTAATTAGACAGTCGGATTCCCCTAGTCCGTGCCAGTTCTGAGCTGAGCGTTGAATGGCGGCCGAAGAGAACGACCGCGCGCAACGACGATAATTAGATATCGTCGAGCGACGGAAGCCTCGCAGCAAGGAAGATCCGCGGGAGGCCAAGGCACGGGACCGAGCTCGGATCCAGGGTTACGCGACGACCGCGATCGTCTCCATACCCGTTGCAAACGAGAAATGGATAGACCGGGACGCCGTTTCGACCGTTCAGCTCGCCCAGGCCCGGCACGTCAGCCAAACCCGCTTCCCGACCAAGCCCGACACGCCCCGCTCCTCAGAGCCAATCCTTATTCCGAAGTTACGGATCCAATTTGCCGACTTCCCTTACCTACATTAATCTATCGACTAGAGGCTCTTTACCTTGGAGACCTGCTGCGGATATGGGTACGAACCGGCGCGACACCTCCACGTGGCCCTCTCCTGGATTTTCAAGGTCCGAGGGGAAGATCCGGACACCGCCGCAACTGCGGTGCTCTTCGCGTTCCAAACCCTATCTCCCTGCTAGAGGTTTCCAGGGAACTCGAACGCTTATACAGAAAAGAAAACTCTTCCCGGATCTCCCGACGGCGTCTCCAGGTCATTTTGGGTTACCCCGACGAACACTCTTACGAGGGCCCGAATGGTATGCGGTTCCGCTGCCGGGTTCCGGAATAGGAACCGGATTCCCTTTCGCCCAATGGGTGTTTATCTTTCGCTCAACTTTTTTTACACATTTTGTGTTATAGCATTTTCGTGTATATATGATCTTAGGACACCTCATCTGCATAGGATTTCTCTTAGGGCTTAGGATCGACTGACTCGTGTGCAACGGCTGTTCACACGAAACCCTTCTCCACGTCAGTCCTCCAGGGCCTCGCTGGAGTATTTGCTACTACCACCAAGATCTGCACCGACGGCGGCTCCAGGCAGGCTCGCGCCCAGACCCTTCTGCGCACACCGCCGCGACCCTCCTACTCGTCAGAGCTTCATGAAGGACGGTCCACGATCGCAATTGATCGAAAGACTCGCGTGCCTTCCCACTTGCCACTGACGGCGGAGTATAGGCGCGACGCTTCAGCGCCATCCATTTTCAGGGCTAGTTGCTTCGGCAGGTGAGTTGTTACACACTCCTTAGCGGATTCCGACTTCCATGGCCACCGTCCTGCTGTCTTAAGCAACCAACGCCTTTCATGGTATCCCATAAGCGTCGACTTAGGCGCCTTAACTCCACGTTTGGTTCATCCCACAGCGCCAGTTCTGCTTACCAAAATTGGCCCACTTGGCACTCTGATCCGACAATTGTATCTCGTGGCTTCATGATCCAAGCAAGCCAGAGATCTCACCCATTTAAAGTTTGAGAATAGGTTGAGGTCGTTTCGGCCCCAAGGCCTCTAATCATTCGCTTTACCAGATGAGACTCGTACGCGTTCGAAGAGAACGGACGAGTGCCAGCTATCCTGAGGGAAACTTCGGAGGGAACCAGCTACTAGATGGTTCGATTAGTCTTTCGCCCCTATACCCAGTTCCGACGATCGATTTGCACGTCAGAATCGCTACGGACCTCCATCAGGGTTTCCCCTGACTTCGTCCTGACCAGGCATAGTTCACCATCTTTCGGGTCCCAACGTGTACGCTCTAGGTGCGCCTCTCCTCGCAATGAGAACGAGACGCCCCGGGAGTGCGGGGCCGCATTGTCTCGCGGCCCATCCTCCCTCGATCGGACACGCGCAACCCACTCAGGGTGGGCACGCGCGCCGATTTTCACTTTCATTTCGCCTTTAGGTTTACAAGTCCCAATGACTCGCGTACATGTTAGACTCCTTGGTCCGTGTTTCAAGACGGGTCCTGAGAGTACCCAAAGCAATAGCGTCGCCGACCGGTAATCAGAGACTCGGCCAGTCCAAGAAATCCGCCAGCCAACAGCTGCCGATGCCCCAGCACGGAATTAAACTCCGTAAAAACTGAGAACGATCGACGATCGCTTGCGGCGGTCTAGACGCACACACATTCGAGAATGGATTGGTTGCGGCCCGATACCGTCTAGTGTACCGTCGTGCAGTCGGCCGGGCGACCGAGGGTCTGCCGCGTGCGCCGAAGCGACGCGACAGTCACCCGCTCGGGCCGTAGACCGACACACAACGGGTCGCGACGTTCTACTAGGGGAGAAGTGCACGACTACGACGCCGGAGCGTTCGAATCGAAGGTGGCGTGCCCTCGCCAATGGAACCACGAAGGCCCACCCGGAGCATCGCTCACCAACGATCACCGACGCCGTCGACGATGAATCTCCCCATTCGATCTTTTGGGTTTCTCAGGTTTACCCCTGAACGGTTTCACGTACTCTTGAACTCTCTCTTCAAAGTTCTTTTCAACTTTCCCTCACGGTACTTGTTCGCTATCGGTCTCGTGGTTGTATTTAGCCTTAGATGGAGTTTACCACCAACTTAGGGCTGCACTCTCAAGCAACCCGACTCTAAGGAGAGATCCTCCCGAAACGCGTTCCGGTCACTACGGGCCTGGCACCCTCTGTGGGTACATGGCCCCATTCAAGATGGACTTGGACGCGGTTCGACGTCACGGGATAAACGGATCCTCCCGAACACTACATTTCCCAACGGCGGAACCGCGGGATTCAGTGCTGGGCTAATTCCTGTTCGCTCGCCGCTACTAAGGAAATCCTTGTTAGTTTCTTTTCCTCCGCTTAGTAATATGCTTAAATTCAGCGGGTGATCTCGCCTACTCTGAGGTCGCTTCAACGTCACGACACGGTGACAATTTTTTTTTTCAAAGAAAAAAAAATTTCGTGCCATGTGGGCGCGATTCGAGAAAAGCAAGACGGTTTGATAACAATGCGACAGAGGGTCTTTATTTTTATTTCTCTCTCCGAGAATCGCCTCAAAGAGAAAAAAAAATAAAAAAAAAAATAATTCGAATAGAATCGAGAACCGTATATTCTATCTCGATCGAGAAACGTTTTATGCATCTCGCCAAAGTGCCTTTTAAACTTCGTTCGTCGTATCATGTTCGAGCTAAGACTCACGCAAGACACCCGTAACGATCTCCGGTTTTTAACGCCCGTCCTCTTTGTATAATATATATATATTATACGTGTTATGTATAATATATCTCCCGTAGCCGTTTCTCTCTTCTCGACGATTCCAGCGGTTCCTTGTTTTCGCCTGTTATTGCTGGCACAGAGATCGAACACGCGACATATATATAACATATCGGTTTCTTTGCTCTGTACCAACGACGAAAACGCACGGGAACTCACGCAAGTGGAAAAGCGAGCGCGAGACGTACACAACGGGGTGAATTTATTACTCGGGGACTGGACGACCGGCGATACGTTAGGATGCGCGGTCCAGCGATAGACGACGAAGAGACATGGGATGACCAACGATCTCTTTTTCTCTAATACTCGGAGCGCCGAAACGCCTTAAAGCAAAAAAAAATCACACGCGCGTACGTCGTACGTACGGCGCGTGTATACCTCGTCTCTAATCAAGTTTCGTTAGTCTTTCTCGAGCCTCGCCAAAGAGGATCGTTCTCTTCCTCTGCGCGATCTCTCCGTGCCAATGTCAGAGATTATTCTCTTTCGCACGACGACGAAAACGACTATTTTCGACGATCCGAACAACTTTGTAACGGACTCACATGCACATCTTAAAATCGGGTACAGAAACGTTGCGCAACACCGTGAGCTTTTCTCTTCTTCGTCACCCTTAAATATAGCCGATCGTAGACGCACGCTAGATCGTAACACACTTTTCGTTGATTTCCGACGAACGTGGCTTTGGGCCAGGCGCGCGGGCAGAGAGATACGCGACCGACGGGGAAAAATTCGTCCCGATACATGTACGCGTACTCTCCGATCTCCGCGCAACGCTGGGGATCATCTCCCTAAGTCATCAGCGTTCGAAGAAATCTCGTGTGTCCGTTCCCGGATCTACGGCTTTCTCTGGGTTCGCGAAGAACAGAAAAAAGCACAGAGGATGAAAAACGCAACGACGACCCATCGATGCGACGGTCCTCGTTGTCTTCTCGTCAGTCGTCTCGCGCCTGCAGAATACATCTCTGCCGCACGAACAGACGGAGTGGGTATTCGATCCCTGGGGCTGTACGAGTAAAAACATCTTGATGAAAAGACGGTTGTGTTTCTTTAAGGCACACAGTTTTTCGTTACGCCACCAAGTTTAGGTTTAGGTTTTAATATCTTGGTTCTCTTTTCTCTCCTCTCTCGACTGACTTTGTTCAAAAATATTTTTGCTTTCTCTCAGTCTCGCCAAAAATTCATTTAAGACGACGTCGGGGGCGCGGTCATTCGTGCTTATCGAAGACTAACAAAACGTAGCAGAGGCTGATACAAAAAGAAAAAAAAAATCGGCCACGAAGAAAACTCGCTCTGTGTATCTCGATAACCGCGTCGACGACGACGGTTCTCTCCGCGCTCTTTTAATTCGTATCCTTCTTCTTGCGCTTCGTCCGACTCAGAAACGTTCGTAAAACACGAACGACGGCGGGTTGTCAAGCCAAGAAGGGACAGAGAAGAGACGGAGGTAGTTTTGCGAGTCTCCCGTGAACGCGATAGATTTTTCATATATATTTGTATCGAGAGCATGCGTACGCCGGTCTCCACACGATCCAGCGACGAACGCCGACGAACGTCCAACAATCGCTCGTACGTCGCGTACGAGCCCTCGACCGCTCTTTAATTCGTATTCTTTTGCTTGGCGCTCGTCCTCCGACTCAGAAACGTTCGTTTAAAGATAAAACGAACGACGGCGGGCTGTCGACGAGGCAAGAAAGAACAGAGAGATACGGACCGAGAGCAACGATACGCAACGCAAGCAGTCTTAGGTTTACGTGAGCAACCCTCAGCCAGGCGTGGTCCAGGAATTGTATCCGTGGACCGCAATGTGCGTTCGAAATGTCGATGTTCATGTGTCCTGCAGTTCACACGTTGACGCGCAATTAGCTGCGTTCTTCATCGACCCACGAGCCAAGTGATCCACCGTTCAGGGTAATCGTTTATGCATGGATTTTTGTTTGTGTACTCAGGTTTTTGTACTCTTATTCTCGGTTCGAAAGAAGCCGATATCCGACAAACGTCCGACCAACGGGAATCGAACGCGCGGAAGTCGCCATATGATTGACGACACGAAAATACGTTCGAAAACGAAATCGGACGGACTGCGCGACGACACACGCAGCCCGCCGACCGGGCGTAAAGTGCATTATAATATATAACAACCAACGAGATCGAAGCTCCGTTCGTCAGGAAACGACGGGGATATAACACCCGATTCTGAATCCTCTGTACAGCACACGATCTCGCGAAGAAAGCGCACGGTGGCTAGCCCATGATATATATATATATGTTCGTTCCTCTCGTCCAGTTATTCGAAGCAAACAGCCGATATGCATCTCCATCGTTCGGGTAAAAAAAAATCGATGGGACGCGCACGGTCGTAGTCTTCCTCGCGCGGTCGTTTCTTCCCGATAGCCAGAAGCAGAGTTTGAAAAACTCTAGCGACGGAACGAGGCATTAGACTCTCGACAACGAGGATACAGACACGGCCGGCGGTCCCCTCTGAATCGACTTCGGTGGTTCAGGTAAAAATAAAAAAAATCGATGGGACGCGCACGGTCGTCCTTCCTCTTCCTCGCGCGCGGTCTATTCTTCCCGATAGCCAGAAGCAGAGTTTGAAAAACTCTAGCGACGGAACGAGGCATTAGACTCGCGACAACGAGGATAGAGAGACGACCGGCGGTCCCCTCTGAATCCACTTTGGTCGCTCAGGTAAAAATAAAAAAAAATTCGAAAGGGACGCGCACGGTCGTCCTTCCTCTTCCTCGCGCGGTCTTTTCTTCCCGATAGCCAGAAGCAGAGTTTGAAAAACTCTAGCGACGGAACGAGGCATTAGACTCTCGACAACGAGGATAGAGAGACGGCCGGCGGTCCCCTCCGAACGGATGGCGACAACGACGACTAAAGCGCGAAAAATCGCGACGAAAAGGAACGCATCTCCGTTCAGGTGTATGTGTGTGCGTGCGTTTAAAAAAAATTCGATGGGACTCGCAGCCATCGGCCTCGCGCGGTCGTTTCTTCCCGATAGCCAGAAGCAGAGTTTGAAAAACTCTAGCGACGGAACGAGGCATATGACTCACGACAACGAGGATATGGACAGGCGGTCCCCTCTGAACGGGTCGACGAGACGATGGTAAAAGAGACGAACCGGACGAAACTTCCGTCGATCAGGTAAAAATAAAAAAAAATTCGATGGGACGCGCACGGTCGTCGTCGTCTTCCTCGCGCGGTCGTTTCTTCCCGATAGCCAGAAGCAGAGTTTGAAAAACTCTAGCGACGGAACGAGGCATATGACTCACGACAACGAGGATAGAGAGACGGCCGGCGGTCCCCTCTGAATCGACTTCGGTGGTTCAGGTAAAAATAAAAAAAATCGATGGGACGCGCACGGTCGTCGTTCCTCTTCCTCGCGCGCGGTCTATTCTTCCCGATAGCCAGAAGCAGAGTTTGAAAAACTCTAGCGACGGAACGAGGCATTAGACTCGCGAGGATAGAGAGACGGCCGGCGGTCCCCTCTGAACCAACTTCGTCTAGTTAAGAATCGTTACTCTTTACCATCACTCGCCTTGGTATATATCTTTTCGGGCCAACATCCACGCAATGCGTTTTCGTTCTAGGTTACCCGATCCACGAGTACGAACGTACAACGTGGTTTCGTTTTGTCGAACATCGTATATCGTTCGCCGTTGAAACGAACGACAACGAAACGACATAGGAAGAACGAACGCCCTTTGGGTAGGAAGCACGTTTCGAGGAACGACGAGAGTTTGGAGAGACGCGCGAGATAGCTGGAGACGCGCAGATATAGGTATCCATGGATCTTCGAAGAGAACCTTCGAAGATATATAATTCGGTATCCTTTTTTTCTGCGGCTCGCTATTCGCGTTCTTTCGCTCTCGTCGACGACTCGTTATAGACGCTTCGTTCGATCCCAAAGAGCAGTCTTCCTTATGTCCCGTTGCTAGGAGGTGAGGCCTACGCAACGCAACTACGAAATATAGAAGAGGTGTGAGCAGTGATCTCTCCGACACGAGGCACTTTAGAGATTTTAGTTTATATATTATATTGTTCGTTCGTTGGATTTCCACGATGCAAATACGAAATACGAGATCGTGACGGCGGGTCTTTCTGTGTACGACCTCACGCAGGCGCCTCGATCGCATTTCTCATTACACGTGGTTTCCACTGTAACTTTTAGTTTTTTCGATATGTGTTCAGCTCAAGTTCCCTCACATATCGTTATTATTATTATTATTATTAATAGTAGCGGTTTCGTGTTATAGGATTCGGAGACG
>NW_027212603.1:15000-22500 GCF_041682495.2 Bombus fervidus | reverse complement strand
GTTCGACGACACCCTTTTAATTCCCGTTGTAACGTCGAACGCCACTACTCTCTCTCATTTCGCCACTCTCTCTTTACTTTCTTTCGTTCGTTTGATTGTTTGTGTGGAATATTTTAAGATCATTCTGTTCATAGGATCATTCTGTAAGAATGGTTTGTTGGTTGAACGAATATGCCTTAGCGGTAAAAAGCACGTAAACTGCATGCTGAACGTACCGTCCTCGTAAGAAACATATTCGTTCGTTCTTTTGATATTCTCCAATCAGAAAGAACGCACTTCCTAAAAGGTAGTACGCTCCCCATTAGCCTTTCGTATGTTTAAAACGTACTGCGTACGCTATAACATAAGTTTTGGAACGGTCTCTGCCGAACCAGCATGAATTGATACTCAGTTAGTAACAAGCACACTGCCCTAACTTTTTTTAAAGTTAGTGCGAGCATACAGGATCCAGCTTCCCGACTAAGGGGAACCTTGCCACGTTATTTGGTCATTACGTCCAGGACAGCGACCCGCGGCGCAGCAGTGTAGAGAAAGAGTCGATACGAGAACGAAGGAACAGTCGAGAAATAGTAAAAAAGTTCACTAAGACTCGAGGAGCGGTGACTGAATTCTCAACCGAGGCCGTAGAATAGCCACGCGCTCGACGCTGTTCCGTCCGGACCGTCCGACTCGACGTGTCTCTTATAGATACCAAAGCGCCGGCCGGACGGTCGGCGCCGGCCGGGCCAGCGGCCGGGCGCTTACCATGTAAAACCTCCGTTAGAGCGTACCGTCGGACTTAGTCTCTGAAACGCTCGACCACTTTTTTCGAATAAACTACCCTTAGAAAACATCCTATCGTCGAGATATTTTAACGCACCGCTTATTTTAATATTTCAAACGAGTTTTTATCGAAAAATTTAATTTTTTTTTTTTTTTAAAAATCGCATCAGTAAACCACCTCTTTTAACGAATACGGACAAAAACCACGTTCTTAATCGATTAGAACACGTTAAAACAACGAGAAATATGCAAAAAAATATATACCTTGCAACGTTAATTAACGAAAAAATTAAACAAATATCGCAGTCGTGTCAGTTCGACGGACACTAATTTTTTAAAAAATTCGAAAAAAACGTTTAATCCAGTTGTATTTAATAGAGATATAACCGTTTCTGCAAAAATATTTATACCTTATAACGCTTTTTAACGAAATAACTCGAAATAAGCTTTTCGGACTTTTCCGCCGGCCGAAATTTTTCTAAGTCCCAACGTACCGTCGGACTTAGTCTCTGAAACGCTCGACCACTTTGTTCCAATAAAGTACCCTTATAAAACGTCCTATCGTCGAGATATTTTAACGCACCGCTTATTTTAATATTTTAAACAAGTTTTTATCGAAAAATTTAATTTTTTTTTTTTTTTTAAAATCGCATCAGTAAACCACCTCTTTTAACGAATACGGACAAAAACCACGTTCTTAATCGATTAGAACACGTTGAAACAACGAGAAATATGCAAAAAAATATATACCTTGCAACGTTAATTAACGAAATAATTAAACAAATATCGCAGTCGTGTCAGTTCGTCGAACACAAATTTTTTAAAAAATTCGAAAAAACGTTTAATCCAGTTGTATTTAATAGAGATATAACCGTTTCCGCAAAAATATTTATACCTTATAACGCTTTTTAACGAAATAACTCGAAATAAGTATTTCGGACTTTTCCGCCGGCCGAAATTTTTCTAAGTCCCAACGTACCGGTCCAGAATGAGACAAAGTTCCAAAGGCCCGGTCGTATCCGTCCGTTTTTTTTTAACCTTCCACGGACGAAATAAACGTTTAATCCCGACGTAAAATACAATAATATAGCGATTTATATAAAAATATTCATACCTCATAACGCTTTTTAACGAAATAACTCGAAAAAACTTTTCGGTCCGAAATTTTTCTAAGTCCCTACGTACCGGTCGAGAATGCGACTAAGTTCCAACGTCCCGGGCGCGATCGTACTTTTTTTATATAACTTTCCAGCGACGAAATAAACGCTTAATCCCGACGTAAAAAGTCATTTTAAAGCGATTTATGCAAGAATATTCGTACCTTATAACGCTTTTTAACGAAATAACTCGAAAAAACCTTTCGAATAAAAAATTTTTTTTTAACGTTTTCGGGACCAAATAAACGTTTAATCCCGACGTAAAATACAATAATATAGCGATTTATATAAAAATATTCATACCTCATAACGCTTTTTAACGAAATAACTCGAAAAAACTTTTCGGTCCGAAATTTTTCTAAGTCCCTACGTACCGGTGGAGAGTATGACCAAGTCCGACGGGCCGAGTCGCGTCGGTCCACTATTTTTTTTTAACGTTTTCGGGACGAAATAAACGTTTAATCCCGACGTAAAATATAATAATATAGCGATTTATATAAAAATATTCATACCTTATAACACTTTTAAGCGAAATAACTCGAAAAAACTTTTCGGTCGAAAATTTTTCTAAGTCCCTACGTACCGGTCGAGAATGCGACTAAGTTCCAACGTCCCGGGCGCGATCGTACTTTTTTTATATAACATTTCAGCGACGAAATAAACCCTTAATCCCGATGTAAAAGGTCCTTTTAAAGCGATTTATGCACAAATATTGCCACCTTATAACGCTTTTAAGCGAAATAATTCAAAAAAACCTTTCGAATAAAAAATTTTTTTTTAACGTTTTCGGGACGAAATAAACGTTTAATCCCGACGTAAAATATAATAATACAACGATTTATATAAAAATATTCATACCTTATAACACTTTTAAGCGAAATAACTCGAAAAAACTTTTCGGTCGAAAATTTTTCTAAGTCCCTACGTACCGGTGGAGAGTATGACCAAGTCCGACGGGCCGAGTCGCGTCGGTCCACTATTTTTTTTTAACGTTTTCAGGACCAAATAAACGTTTAATCCCGACGTAAAATACAATAATATAGCGATTTATATAAAAATATTCATACCTCATAACGCTTTTTAACGAAATAACTCGAAAAAACTTTTCGGTCGAAAATTTTTCTAAGTCCCAACGTACCGGTCGAGAATGCGACTAAGTTCCAACGTCCCGGGCGCGATCGTACTTTTTTTATATAACATTTCAGCGACGAAATAAACCCTTAATCCCGATGTAAAAGGTCCTTTTAAAGCGATTTATGCACAAATATTGCCACCTTATAACGCTTTTAAGCGAAATAATTCAAAAAAACCTTTCGAATAAAAAATTTTTTTTTAACGTTTTCGGGACGAAATAAACGTTTAATCCCGACGTAAAATATAATAATACAACGATTTATATAAAAATATTCATACCTTATAACACTTTTAAGCGAAATAACTCGAAAAAACTTTTCGGTCGAAAATTTTTCTAAGTCCCTACGTACCGGTGGAGAGTATGACCAAGTCCGACGGGCCGAGTCGCGTCGGTCCACTATTTTTTTTTAACGTTTTCAGGACCAAATAAACGTTTAATCCCGACGTAAAATACAATAATATAGCGATTTATATAAAAATATTCATACCTCATAACGCTTTTTAACGAAATAACTCGAAAAAACTTTTCGGTCGAAAATTTTTCTAAGTCCCAACGTACCGGTCGAGAATGCGACTAAGTTCCAACGTCCCGGGCGCGATCGTACTTTTTTTATATAACATTTCAGCGACGAAATACACCCTTAATCCCGATGTAAAAGGTCCTTTTAAAGCGATTTATGCACAAATATTGCCACCTTATAACGCTTTTAAGCGAAATAATTCAAAAAAACCTTTCGAATAAAAAATTTTTTTTTAACGTTTTCGGGACCAAATAAACGTTTAATCCCGACGTAGAAATACATAATATTCCCATTTATATAAAAATATTCATACCTTATAACACTTTTAAGCGAAATAACTCGAAAAACCTTTTCGGTCCGGAATTTTTCTAAGTCCCTACGTACCGGCCGGGGGATCGACGAAGTGCCAACCTCCCGGTCATGTCGGTCCGGAGGGGGCAATTTTTTAAAAAAATAAAACGAAATCGTTACGTTCGACTAGAATTCGTCGAACCATAACGATTTCTATAAAAATATTCACACCTTACAACGCTTTTAAGCGAGATAACTCGAAATAACTTTTCGGTCGAAAATTTTTCTAAGTCCCTACGTACCGCTCGAGAATGCGACTAAGTTCCAACGTCTCGGGCGCGATCGTAAATTTTTTACGGCACCTTTCGGGGACGAAATAAACCCTTAATCCCGATGCAAAACGTCATTCTAAAGCGATTTATGCAAGAATATTCGTACCTTATAACGCTTTTAAGCGAAAAAATTCGAAAAAACTGTTCGATTTAAAATTTTTTTTAAAAGTTCTCGGGACGAAATAAACGCTTAATCCCGACGTAGAAATACATAATATTGCCATTTATATAAAAATATTCATACCTCGTAACGCTTTTTAGCGAGATAACTCGAAATAACTTTTTGGACCGGAATTTTTCTAAGTCCCTACGTCCCGGCCGGGGGATCGACGAAGTGCCAACCTCCCGGTCATGTCGGTCCGGAGGGGGCAATTTTTTAAAAAAATAAAACGAAATCGTTACGTTCGACTAGAATTCGTCGAACCATAACGATTTCTATAAAAATATTCATACCTCGTAACGCTTTTAAGCGAAATAACTCGAAATAACGTTTCGGTCCGAAATTTTTCTAAGTCCCTACGTACCGCTCGAGAATGAGACTAAGTTCCAACGTCCCGGGCGCGATCGTAAATTTTTTACGGCACCTTTCGGGGACGAAATAAACCCTTAATCCCGATGCAAAACGTCATTTTAAAGCGATTTATGCAAGAATATTCGCACCTTATAACGCTTTTAAGCGAAAAAATTCGAAAAAACCTTTCGAATAAAAATTTTTTTTTAACGTTTTCGGGACGAAATAAACGCTTAATCCCGACGTAGGAATACATGATATTCCCATTTATGTAAAAATATATACGCATCACAACGCTTTTAAGCGAAATAACTCGAAATAACCGTTCGGTACGAAAATTTTTCAAAGTCAGACGGGCTCTCGAGCGTTGCTCGCTCGCTGCGCTCGCTCGAAAAAAAAACTAGCCCAACCCAAAACCAATCCCTTTTTCGCGTTCGTTCCTCGATTTCTCTTGAAATCGGAGAAACTCGCGGGATCGGTTTTGGGTTGGGCTAGTATAAGTTCGAGCGAGCGCAGCGAGCGAGCAACGATCGCGACCGTTACTTCGTACGTCCACGGTATATTTTCGTTACGTTAATTTTTCGTTACTTTCGTCTCGTTTCTTGGATCGATCGAGAGCGGTTTGGTCGATGGTGAAAGAAGGAAAAAACGAGAGAACGAAAAGTAAAAGAGGAGCGAGCGCGCGTCTCGCCCTTGCGAATATCGTCGTCGTATTTTCGTACGTACGTACGTACCTTAAGAATATCGTACGTACCCCGGCGCTGACCCGCGATGCGGGGGGTTGGGGGGGGGAGTGGCGCCCGGGCACGCCCTCGAGACGATATCTCCATTGGATTTAAAGGAAAAAAAAATCGCTACGTACGACCATCGTTCGCATCGACGGCCGTACGTAGCGAAATTGTGTTTGGAATTAAATTGTCGATTCCAGCGGAGTATTGGTTTTTGCTTGAAAACGACAAAGTCCAGCGGCGTATTGCTTTTTTTTTCATGCCAACGACAAAGTGCAGCGGCGTGTTGCTTTTGAATCGCACTCGACGAAAATTGATTTAAAGGAAAAAAAATCGCTACGTACGACCATCTAAGGCCGTACGCAGCGAAATTCCTTTTTCAAGCGCACGCGACAAAGTCCAGCGGCGTATTGCTTTTGCGGGCATACTTAAAAAAATTCAAAGTCCAGCGGCGTATTGCTTTCGCTGGCATATAAAAATTCAAAGTCCAGCGGCGTATTGCTTTCGCTGGCATATAAAAATTCAAAGTCCAGCGGCGTATTGCTTTTGCCGGCATATAAAAATTCAAAGTCCAGCGGCGTATTGCTTTTGCTGGCATAAAAAAATTCAAAGTCCAGCGGCGTATTGCTTTTTCAAGCATACTTAAAAAATTCAAAGTCCAGCGGCGTATTGCTTTTGCCGGCATATAAAAATTCAAAGTCCAGCGGCGTATTGCTTTTGCCGGCATATAAAAATTCAAAGTCCAGCGGCGTATTGCTTTTGCCGGCATATAAAAAAATTCAAAGTCCAGCGGCGTATTGCTTTCGCTGGCATATAAAAATTCAAAGTCCAGCGGCGTATTGTTTTTTCAAGCATACTTAAAAAAATTCAAAGTCCAGCGGCGTATTGCTTTCGCTGGCATATAAAAATTCAAAGTCCAGCGGCGTATTGCTTTTGCCGGCATATAAAAATTCAAAGTCCAGCGGCGTATTGCTTTTGCCGGCATATAAAAATTCAAAGTCCAGCGGCGTATTGCTTTTGCTGGCATAAAAAAATTCAAAGTCCAGCGGCGTATTGCTTTTTCAAGCATACTTAAAAAATTCAAAGTCCAGCGGCGTATTGCTTTTTCAAGCATACTTAAAAAATTCAAAGTCCAGCGGCGTATTGCTTTTGCCGGCATATAAAAATTCAAAGTCCAGCGGCGTATTGCTTTTGCCGGCATATAAAAATTCAAAGTCCAGCGGCGTATTGCTTTTGCCGGCATATAAAAAAATTCAAAGTCCAGCGGCGTATTGCTTTCGCTGGCATATAAAAATTCAAAGTCCAGCGGCGTATTGTTTTTTCAAGCATACTTAAAAAAATTCAAAGTCCAGCGGCGTATTGCTTTCGCTGGCATATAAAAATTCAAAGTCCAGCGGCGTATTGCTTTTGCCGGCATATAAAAATTCAAAGTCCAGCGGCGTATTGCTTTTGCCGGCATATAAAAAAATTCAAAGTCCAGCGGCGTATTGCTTTCGCTGGCATATAAAAATTCAAAGTCCAGCGGCGTATTGTTTTTTCAAGCATACTTAAAAAAATTCAAAGTCCAGCGGCGTATTGCTTTCGCTGGCATATAAAAATTCAAAGTCCAGCGGCGTATTGCTTTTGCCGGCATATAAAAATTCAAAGTCCAGCGGCGTATTGCTTTTGCCGGCATATAAAAATTCAAAGTCCAGCGGCGTATTGCTTTTGCTGGCATAAAAAAATTCAAAGTCCAGCGGCGTATTGCTTTTTCAAGCATACTTAAAAAATTCAAAGTCCAGCGGCGTATTGCTTTTTCAAGCATACTTAAAAAATTCAAAGTCCAGCGGCGTATTGCTTTTGCCGGCATATAAAAATTCAAAGTCCAGCGGCGTATTGCTTTTGCCGGCATATAAAAATTCAAAGTCCAGCGGCGTATTGCTTTTGCCGGCATATAAAAAAATTCAAAGTCCAGCGGCGTATTGCTTTCGCTGGCATATAAAAATTCAAAGTCCAGCGGCGTATTGTTTTTTCAAGCATACTTAAAAAAATTCAAAGTCCAGCGGCGTATTGCTTTCGCTGGCA
>NW_027212603.1:5000-10000 GCF_041682495.2 Bombus fervidus | reverse complement strand
AAGACGGTTTGATAACAATGCGACAGAGGGTCTTTATTTTTATTTCTCTCTCCGAGAATCGCCTCAAAGAGAAAAAAAAATAAAAAAAAAAATAATTCGAATAGAATCGAGAACCGTATATTCTATCTCGATCGAGAAACGTTTTATGCATCTCGCCAAAGTGCCTTTTAAACTTCGTTCGTCGTATCATGTTCGAGCTAAGACTCACGCAAGACACCCGTAACGATCTCCGGTTTTTAACGCCCGTCCTCTTTGTATAATATATATATATTATACGTGTTATGTATAATATATCTCCCGTAGCCGTTTCTCTCTTCTCGACGATTCCAGCGGTTCCTTGTTTTCGCCTGTTATTGCTGGCACAGAGATCGAACACGCGACATATATATAACATATCGGTTTCTTTGCTCTGTACCAACGACGAAAACGCACGGGAACTCACGCAAGTGGAAAAGCGAGCGCGAGACGTACACAACGGGGTGAATTTATTACTCGGGGACTGGACGACCGGCGATACGTTAGGATGCGCGGTCCAGCGATAGACGACGAAGAGACATGGGATGACCAACGATCTCTTTTTCTCTAATACTCGGAGCGCCGAAACGCCTTAAAGCAAAAAAAAATCACACGCGCGTACGTCGTACGTACGGCGCGTGTATACCTCGTCTCTAATCAAGTTTCGTTAGTCTTTCTCGAGCCTCGCCAAAGAGGATCGTTCTCTTCCTCTGCGCGATCTCTCCGTGCCAATGTCAGAGATTATTCTCTTTCGCACGACGACGAAAACGACTATTTTCGACGATCCGAACAACTTTGTAACGGACTCACATGCACATCTTAAAATCGGGTACAGAAACGTTGCGCAACACCGTGAGCTTTTCTCTTCTTCGTCACCCTTAAATATAGCCGATCGTAGACGCACGCTAGATCGTAACACACTTTTCGTTGATTTCCGACGAACGTGGCTTTGGGCCAGGCGCGCGGGCAGAGAGATACGCGACCGACGGGGAAAAATTCGTCCCGATACATGTACGCGTACTCTCCGATCTCCGCGCAACGCTGGGGATCATCTCCCTAAGTCATCAGCGTTCGAAGAAATCTCGTGTGTCCGTTCCCGGATCTACGGCTTTCTCTGGGTTCGCGAAGAACAGAAAAAAGCACAGAGGATGAAAAACGCAACGACGACCCATCGATGCGACGGTCCTCGTTGTCTTCTCGTCAGTCGTCTCGCGCCTGCAGAATACATCTCTGCCGCACGAACAGACGGAGTGGGTATTCGATCCCTGGGGCTGTACGAGTAAAAACATCTTGATGAAAAGACGGTTGTGTTTCTTTAAGGCACACAGTTTTTCGTTACGCCACCAAGTTTAGGTTTAGGTTTTAATATCTTGGTTCTCTTTTCTCTCCTCTCTCGACTGACTTTGTTCAAAAATATTTTTGCTTTCTCTCAGTCTCGCCAAAAATTCATTTAAGACGACGTCGGGGGCGCGGTCATTCGTGCTTATCGAAGACTAACAAAACGTAGCAGAGGCTGATACAAAAAGAAAAAAAAAATCGGCCACGAAGAAAACTCGCTCTGTGTATCTCGATAACCGCGTCGACGACGACGGTTCTCTCCGCGCTCTTTTAATTCGTATCCTTCTTCTTGCGCTTCGTCCGACTCAGAAACGTTCGTAAAACACGAACGACGGCGGGTTGTCAAGCCAAGAAGGGACAGAGAAGAGACGGAGGTAGTTTTGCGAGTCTCCCGTGAACGCGATAGATTTTTCATATATATTTGTATCGAGAGCATGCGTACGCCGGTCTCCACACGATCCAGCGACGAACGCCGACGAACGTCCAACAATCGCTCGTACGTCGCGTACGAGCCCTCGACCGCTCTTTAATTCGTATTCTTTTGCTTGGCGCTCGTCCTCCGACTCAGAAACGTTCGTTTAAAGATAAAACGAACGACGGCGGGCTGTCGACGAGGCAAGAAAGAACAGAGAGATACGGACCGAGAGCAACGATACGCAACGCAAGCAGTCTTAGGTTTACGTGAGCAACCCTCAGCCAGGCGTGGTCCAGGAATTGTATCCGTGGACCGCAATGTGCGTTCGAAATGTCGATGTTCATGTGTCCTGCAGTTCACACGTTGACGCGCAATTAGCTGCGTTCTTCATCGACCCACGAGCCAAGTGATCCACCGTTCAGGGTAATCGTTTATGCATGGATTTTTGTTTGTGTACTCAGGTTTTTGTACTCTTATTCTCGGTTCGAAAGAAGCCGATATCCGACAAACGTCCGACCAACGGGAATCGAACGCGCGGAAGTCGCCATATGATTGACGACACGAAAATACGTTCGAAAACGAAATCGGACGGACTGCGCGACGACACACGCAGCCCGCCGACCGGGCGTAAAGTGCATTATAATATATAACAACCAACGAGATCGAAGCTCCGTTCGTCAGGAAACGACGGGGATATAACACCCGATTCTGAATCCTCTGTACAGCACACGATCTCGCGAAGAAAGCGCACGGTGGCTAGCCCATGATATATATATATATGTTCGTTCCTCTCGTCCAGTTATTCGAAGCAAACAGCCGATATGCATCTCCATCGTTCGGGTAAAAAAAAATCGATGGGACGCGCACGGTCGTAGTCTTCCTCGCGCGGTCGTTTCTTCCCGATAGCCAGAAGCAGAGTTTGAAAAACTCTAGCGACGGAACGAGGCATTAGACTCTCGACAACGAGGATACAGACACGGCCGGCGGTCCCCTCTGAATCGACTTCGGTGGTTCAGGTAAAAATAAAAAAAATCGATGGGACGCGCACGGTCGTCCTTCCTCTTCCTCGCGCGCGGTCTATTCTTCCCGATAGCCAGAAGCAGAGTTTGAAAAACTCTAGCGACGGAACGAGGCATTAGACTCGCGACAACGAGGATAGAGAGACGACCGGCGGTCCCCTCTGAATCCACTTTGGTCGCTCAGGTAAAAATAAAAAAAAATTCGAAAGGGACGCGCACGGTCGTCCTTCCTCTTCCTCGCGCGGTCTTTTCTTCCCGATAGCCAGAAGCAGAGTTTGAAAAACTCTAGCGACGGAACGAGGCATTAGACTCTCGACAACGAGGATAGAGAGACGGCCGGCGGTCCCCTCCGAACGGATGGCGACAACGACGACTAAAGCGCGAAAAATCGCGACGAAAAGGAACGCATCTCCGTTCAGGTGTATGTGTGTGCGTGCGTTTAAAAAAAATTCGATGGGACTCGCAGCCATCGGCCTCGCGCGGTCGTTTCTTCCCGATAGCCAGAAGCAGAGTTTGAAAAACTCTAGCGACGGAACGAGGCATATGACTCACGACAACGAGGATATGGACAGGCGGTCCCCTCTGAACGGGTCGACGAGACGATGGTAAAAGAGACGAACCGGACGAAACTTCCGTCGATCAGGTAAAAATAAAAAAAAATTCGATGGGACGCGCACGGTCGTCGTCGTCTTCCTCGCGCGGTCGTTTCTTCCCGATAGCCAGAAGCAGAGTTTGAAAAACTCTAGCGACGGAACGAGGCATATGACTCACGACAACGAGGATAGAGAGACGGCCGGCGGTCCCCTCTGAATCGACTTCGGTGGTTCAGGTAAAAATAAAAAAAATCGATGGGACGCGCACGGTCGTCGTTCCTCTTCCTCGCGCGCGGTCTATTCTTCCCGATAGCCAGAAGCAGAGTTTGAAAAACTCTAGCGACGGAACGAGGCATTAGACTCGCGAGGATAGAGAGACGGCCGGCGGTCCCCTCTGAACCAACTTCGTCTAGTTAAGAATCGTTACTCTTTACCATCACTCGCCTTGGTATATATCTTTTCGGGCCAACATCCACGCAATGCGTTTTCGTTCTAGGTTACCCGATCCACGAGTACGAACGTACAACGTGGTTTCGTTTTGTCGAACATCGTATATCGTTCGCCGTTGAAACGAACGACAACGAAACGACATAGGAAGAACGAACGCCCTTTGGGTAGGAAGCACGTTTCGAGGAACGACGAGAGTTTGGAGAGACGCGCGAGATAGCTGGAGACGCGCAGATATAGGTATCCATGGATCTTCGAAGAGAACCTTCGAAGATATATAATTCGGTATCCTTTTTTTCTGCGGCTCGCTATTCGCGTTCTTTCGCTCTCGTCGACGACTCGTTATAGACGCTTCGTTCGATCCCAAAGAGCAGTCTTCCTTATGTCCCGTTGCTAGGAGGTGAGGCCTACGCAACGCAACTACGAAATATAGAAGAGGTGTGAGCAGTGATCTCTCCGACACGAGGCACTTTAGAGATTTTAGTTTATATATTATATTGTTCGTTCGTTGGATTTCCACGATGCAAATACGAAATACGAGATCGTGACGGCGGGTCTTTCTGTGTACGACCTCACGCAGGCGCCTCGATCGCATTTCTCATTACACGTGGTTTCCACTGTAACTTTTAGTTTTTTCGATATGTGTTCAGCTCAAGTTCCCTCACATATCGTTATTATTATTATTATTATTAATAGTAGCGGTTTCGTGTTATAGGATTCGGAGACGGCGGGTCTTTCTGTGTACGACCTCACGCAAGCGCCTCGAGAATCTTTTTAAGTTTTCCGTGTGTTATATTATTCGGAGACGGCGGGTCTTTCTGTTTACGACCTCACGCAGGCGCCTCGAGAATATTTTTAAGTTTTTCGTTTGTTATAATATTATTCGGAGACGGCGGGTCTTTCTGTGTACGACCTCACGCAGGCGCCTCGAATTATTCGTGTAAAAGTATATCTCTTCATCCCGATGATCGAGAGAGAGTGCCACACTCTTCGTATAGTTTCGTAACTGGAGCGTCTCTCACCTCCTTATTGTAAAAAATTTGGCTTTTGTCAAAGTATATAGCTTGTTAATACGTCGTATATACTTTGTGTCGATATAGGAGGAGTACGGCTCCTTACCGACGATATTATATATATTTTATTATACAGTGTTCAAGTCAAATATTCTTTGTG
>NW_027212603.1:0-2500 GCF_041682495.2 Bombus fervidus | reverse complement strand
TCCAGCTTCCCGACTAAGGGGAACCTTGCCACGTTATTTGGTCATTACGTCCAGGACAGCGACCCGCGGCGCAGCAGTGTAGAGAAAGAGTCGATACGAGAACGAAGGAACAGTCGAGAAATAGTAAAAAAGTTCACTAAGACTCGAGGAGCGGTGACTGAATTCTCAACCGAGGCCGTAGAATAGCCACGCGCTCGACGCTGTTCCGTCCGGACCGTCCGACTCGACGTGTCTCTTATAGATACCAAAGCGCCGGCCGGACGGTCGGCGCCGGCCGGGCCAGCGGCCGGGCGCTTACCATGTAAAACCTCCGTTAGAGCGTACCGTCGGACTTAGTCTCTGAAACGCTCGACCACTTTTTTCGAATAAACTACCCTTAGAAAACATCCTATCGTCGAGATATTTTAACGCACCGCTTATTTTAATATTTCAAACGAGTTTTTATCGAAAAATTTAATTTTTTTTTTTTTTTAAAAATCGCATCAGTAAACCACCTCTTTTAACGAATACGGACAAAAACCACGTTCTTAATCGATTAGAACACGTTAAAACAACGAGAAATATGCAAAAAAATATATACCTTGCAACGTTAATTAACGAAAAAATTAAACAAATATCGCAGTCGTGTCAGTTCGACGGACACTAATTTTTTAAAAAATTCGAAAAAAACGTTTAATCCAGTTGTATTTAATAGAGATATAACCGTTTCTGCAAAAATATTTATACCTTATAACGCTTTTTAACGAAATAACTCGAAATAAGCTTTTCGGACTTTTCCGCCGGCCGAAATTTTTCTAAGTCCCAACGTACCGTCGGACTTAGTCTCTGAAACGCTCGACCACTTTGTTCCAATAAAGTACCCTTATAAAACGTCCTATCGTCGAGATATTTTAACGCACCGCTTATTTTAATATTTTAAACAAGTTTTTATCGAAAAATTTAATTTTTTTTTTTTTTTTAAAATCGCATCAGTAAACCACCTCTTTTAACGAATACGGACAAAAACCACGTTCTTAATCGATTAGAACACGTTGAAACAACGAGAAATATGCAAAAAAATATATACCTTGCAACGTTAATTAACGAAATAATTAAACAAATATCGCAGTCGTGTCAGTTCGTCGAACACAAATTTTTTAAAAAATTCGAAAAAACGTTTAATCCAGTTGTATTTAATAGAGATATAACCGTTTCCGCAAAAATATTTATACCTTATAACGCTTTTTAACGAAATAACTCGAAATAAGTATTTCGGACTTTTCCGCCGGCCGAAATTTTTCTAAGTCCCAACGTACCGGTCCAGAATGAGACAAAGTTCCAAAGGCCCGGTCGTATCCGTCCGTTTTTTTTTAACCTTCCACGGACGAAATAAACGTTTAATCCCGACGTAAAATACAATAATATAGCGATTTATATAAAAATATTCATACCTCATAACGCTTTTTAACGAAATAACTCGAAAAAACTTTTCGGTCCGAAATTTTTCTAAGTCCCTACGTACCGGTCGAGAATGCGACTAAGTTCCAACGTCCCGGGCGCGATCGTACTTTTTTTATATAACTTTCCAGCGACGAAATAAACGCTTAATCCCGACGTAAAAAGTCATTTTAAAGCGATTTATGCAAGAATATTCGTACCTTATAACGCTTTTTAACGAAATAACTCGAAAAAACCTTTCGAATAAAAAATTTTTTTTTAACGTTTTCGGGACCAAATAAACGTTTAATCCCGACGTAAAATACAATAATATAGCGATTTATATAAAAATATTCATACCTCATAACGCTTTTTAACGAAATAACTCGAAAAAACTTTTCGGTCCGAAATTTTTCTAAGTCCCTACGTACCGGTGGAGAGTATGACCAAGTCCGACGGGCCGAGTCGCGTCGGTCCACTATTTTTTTTTAACGTTTTCGGGACGAAATAAACGTTTAATCCCGACGTAAAATATAATAATATAGCGATTTATATAAAAATATTCATACCTTATAACACTTTTAAGCGAAATAACTCGAAAAAACTTTTCGGTCGAAAATTTTTCTAAGTCCCTACGTACCGGTCGAGAATGCGACTAAGTTCCAACGTCCCGGGCGCGATCGTACTTTTTTTATATAACATTTCAGCGACGAAATAAACCCTTAATCCCGATGTAAAAGGTCCTTTTAAAGCGATTTATGCACAAATATTGCCACCTTATAACGCTTTTAAGCGAAATAATTCAAAAAAACCTTTCGAATAAAAAATTTTTTTTTAACGTTTTCGGGACGAAATAAACGTTTAATCCCGACGTAAAATATAATAATACAACGATTTATATAAAAATATTCATACCTTATAACACTTTTAAGCGAAATAACTCGAAAAAACTTTTCGGTCGAAAATTTTTCTAAGTCCCTACGTACCGGTGGAGAGTATGACCAAGTCCGACGGGCCGAGTCGCGTCGGTCCACTATTTTTTTTTAACGTTTTCAGGACCAAATAAACGTTTAATCCCGACGTA
>NW_027212602.1:85000-87500 GCF_041682495.2 Bombus fervidus | reverse complement strand
TTGGCCCGAAAAGATATATACCAGTGCGAGTGATGGTAAAGAGTATAACGATTCTTAACTAGACGAAGTTGGTTCGGAGGGGACCGCCGGCCGTCTCTCTATCCTCGCGAGTCTAATGCCTCGTTCCGTCGCTAGAGTTTTTCAAACTCTGCTTCTGGCTATCGGGAAGAATAGACCGCGCGCGAGGAAGAGGAACGACGACCGTGCGCGTCCCATCGATTTTTTTTATTTTTACCTGAACCACCGAAGTCGATTCAGAGGGGACCGCCGGCCGTCTCTCTATCCTCGTTGTCGTGAGTCATATGCCTCGTTCCGTCGCTAGAGTTTTTCAAACTCTGCTTCTGGCTATCGGGAAGAAACGACCGCGCGAGGAAGACGACGACGACGACCGTGCGCGTCCCATCGAATTTTTTTTTATTTTTACCTGATCGACGGAAGTTTCGTCCGGTTCGTCTCTTTTACCATCGTCTCGTCGACCCGTTCAGAGGGGACCGCCTGTCCATATCCTCGTTGTCGTGAGTCATATGCCTCGTTCCGTCGCTAGAGTTTTTCAAACTCTGCTTCTGGCTATCGGGAAGAAACGACCGCGCGAGGCCGATGGCTGCGAGTCCCATCGAATTTTTTTTAAACGCACGCACACACATACACCTGAACGGAGATGCGTTCCTTTTCGTCGCGATTTTTCGCGCTTTAGTCGTCGTTGTCGCCATCCGTTCGGAGGGGACCGCCGGCCGTCTCTCTATCCTCGTTGTCGAGAGTCTAATGCCTCGTTCCGTCGCTAGAGTTTTTCAAACTCTGCTTCTGGCTATCGGGAAGAAAAGACCGCGCGAGGAAGAGGAAGGACGACCGTGCGCGTCCCTTTCGAATTTTTTTTTATTTTTACCTGAGCGACCAAAGTGGATTCAGAGGGGACCGCCGGCCGTCTCTCTATCTTCGTTGTCGCGAGTCTAATGCCTCGTTCCGTCGCTAGAGTTTTTCAAACTCTGCTTCTGGCTATCGGGAAGAATAGACCGCGCGCGAGGAAGAGGAAGGACGACCGTGCGCGTCCCATCGATTTTTTTTATTTTTACCTGAACCACCGAAGTCGATTCAGAGGGGACCGCCGGCCGTGTCTGTATCCTCGTTGTCGAGAGTCTAATGCCTCGTTCCGTCGCTAGAGTTTTTCAAACTCTGCTTCTGGCTATCGGGAAGAAACGACCGCGCGAGGAAGACTACGACCGTGCGCGTCCCATCGATTTTTTTTTACCCGAACGATGGAGATGCATATCGGCTGTTTGCTTCGAATAACTGGACGAGAGGAACGAACATATATATATATCATGGGCTAGCCACCGTGCGCTTTCTTCGCGAGATCGTGTGCTGTACAGAGGATTCAGAATCGGGTGTTATATCCCCGTCGTTTCCTGACGAACGGAGCTTCGATCTCGTTGGTTGTTATATATTATAATGCACTTTACGCCCGGTCGGCGGGCTGCGTGTGTCGTCGCGCAGTCCGTCCGATTTCGTTTTCGAACGTATTTTCGTGTCGTCAATCATATGGCGACTTCCGCGCGTTCGATTCCCGTTGGTCGGACGTTTGTCGGATATCGGCTTCTTTCGAACCGAGAATAAGAGTACAAAAACCTGAGTACACAAACAAAAATCCATGCATAAACGATTACCCTGAACGGTGGATCACTTGGCTCGTGGGTCGATGAAGAACGCAGCTAATTGCGCGTCAACGTGTGAACTGCAGGACACATGAACATCGACATTTCGAACGCACATTGCGGTCCACGGATACAATTCCTGGACCACGCCTGGCTGAGGGTTGCTCACGTAAACCTAAGACTGCTTGCGTTGCGTATCGTTGCTCTCGGTCCGTATCTCTCTGTTCTTTCTTGCCTCGTCGACAGCCCGCCGTCGTTCGTTTTATCTTTAAACGAACGTTTCTGAGTCGGAGGACGAGCGCCAAGCAAAAGAATACGAATTAAAGAGCGGTCGAGGGCTCGTACGCGACGTACGAGCGATTGTTGGACGTTCGTCGGCGTTCGTCGCTGGATCGTGTGGAGACCGGCGTACGCATGCTCTCGATACAAATATATATGAAAAATCTATCGCGTTCACGGGAGACTCGCAAAACTACCTCCGTCTCTTCTCTGTCCCTTCTTGGCTTGACAACCCGCCGTCGTTCGTGTTTTACGAACGTTTCTGAGTCGGACGAAGCGCAAGAAGAAGGATACGAATTAAAAGAGCGCGGAGAGAACCGTCGTCGTCGACGCGGTTATCGAGATACACAGAGCGAGTTTTCTTCGTGGCCGATTTTTTTTTTCTTTTTGTATCAGCCTCTGCTACGTTTTGTTAGTCTTCGATAAGCACGAATGACCGCGCCCCCGACGTCGTCTTAAATGAATTTTTGGCGAGACTGAGAGAAAGCAAAAATATTTTTGAACAAAGTCAGTCGAGAGAGGAGAGAAAAGAGAACCAAGATATTAAAACCTAAACCTAAACTTGGTGGCGT
>NW_027212602.1:65000-77500 GCF_041682495.2 Bombus fervidus | reverse complement strand
CCCGCGAGTTTCTCCGATTTCAAGAGAAATCGAGGAACGAACGCGAAAAAGGGATTGGTTTTGGGTTGGGCTAGTTTTTTTTTCGAGCGAGCGCAGCGAGCGAGCAACGCTCGAGAGCCCGTCTGACTTTGAAAAATTTTCGTACCGAACGGTTATTTCCAGTTATTTCGCTTAAAAGCGTTGTGATGCGTATATATTTTTACATAAATGGGAATATCATGTATTCCTACGTCGGGATTAAGCGTTTATTTCGTCCCGAGAACGTTAAAAAAAAATTTTTAATCGAACCGTTTTTTCGAATTTTTTCGCTTAAAAGCGTTACAAGGTGCTAATATTTGTGCATAAATCGCTTTAGAATGACGTTTTACATCGGGATTAAGCGTTTATTTCGTCGCTGGAAAGTTATATAAAAAAAGTATGATCGCGCCCGGGACGTTGGAACTTAGTCGCATTCTCGACCGGTACGTAGGGACTTAGAAAAATTTTCGACCGAAAAGTTATTTCGAGTTATTTCGCTTAAAAGCGTTATAAGGTATGAATATTTTTATAGAAATCGTTATGGTTCGACGAATTCTAGTCGACTGTAACGATTTCGTTTTATTTTTTTAAAAAATTGCCCCCTCCGGACCGACATGACCGGGCGGTTGGCACTTCGTCGATCCCCCGGCCGGTACGTAGGGACTTAGAAAAATTCCGGTCCAAAAAGTTATTTCGAGTTATCTCGCTAAAAAGCGTTACGAGGTATGAATATTTTTATATAAATGGCAATATTATGTATTTCTACGTCGGGATTAAGCGTTTATTTCGTCCCGAGAACTTTAAAAAAAATTTTTTAATCGAACCGTTTTTTCGAATTTTTTCGCTTAAAAGCGTTACAAGGTACGAATATTCTTGCATAAATCGCTTTAGAATGACGTTTTACGTCGGGATTAAGCGTTTATTTCGTCGCTGGAAAGTTATATAAAAAAAGTATGATCGCGCCCGGGACGTTGGAACTTAGTCGCATTCTCGACCGGTACGTTGGGACTTAGAAAAATTTCGGACCGAAAAGTTTTTTCGAGTTATTTCGTTAAAAAGCGTTACGAGGTATGAATATTTTTATAGAAATCGTTATGGTTCGACGAATTCTAGTCGAACGTAACGATTTCGTTTTATTTTTTTAAAAAATTGCCCCCTCCGGACCGACATGACCGGGCGGTTGGCACTTCGTCGATCCCCCGGCCGGGACGTAGGGACTTAGAAAAATTCCGGACCGAAAAGTTATTTCGAGTTATCTCGCTTAAAAGCGTTATGATGCGTATATATTTTTACATAAATAGCAATATTACGTATTTCTACGTCGGGATTAAGCGTTTATTTCGTCCCGACAACGTTAAAAAAAAATTTTTAATCGAACCGTTTTTTCGAATTTTTTCGCTTAAAAGCGTTATAAGGTGCGAATATTCTTGCATAAATCGCTTTAAAATGACGTTTTACATCGGGATTAAGCGTTTATTTCGTCCCCGAAAGGTGCCGTAAAAAATTTACGATCGCGCCCGAGACGTTGGAACTTAGTCGCATTCTCGAGCGGTACGTTGGGACTTAGAAAAATTTCGGACCGAAACGTTATTTCGAGTTATTTCGCTTAAAAGCGTTACGAGGTATGAATATTTTTATAGAAATCGTTATGGTTCGACGAATTCTAGTCGAACGTAACGATTTCGTTTTATTTTTTTAAAAAATTGCCCCCTCCGGACCGACATGACCGGGAGGTTGGCACTTCGTCGATCCCCCGGCCGGTACGTAGGGACTTAGAAAAATTTCGGACCGAAAAGTTATTTCGAGTTATCTCGCTTAAAAGCGTTACGAGGTATGAATATTTTTATATAAATGGGAATATTATGTATTTCTACGTCGGGATTAAGCGTTTATTTCGTCCCGAGAACTTTAAAAAAAATTTTTTAATCGAACCGTTTTTTCGAATTTTTTCGCTTAAAAGCGTTACAAGGTGCTAATATTTGTGCATAAATCGCTTTAAAATGACGTTTTACATCGGGATTAAGCGTTTATTTCGTCGCTGGAAAGTTATATAAAAAAAGTACGATCGCGCCCGGGACGTTGGAACTTAGTCGCATTCTCGAGCGGTACGTAGGGACTTAGAAAAATTTCGGACCGAAAAGTTTTTTCGAGTTATTTCGTTAAAAAGCGTTATGAGGTACGAATATTTTTATATAAATGGGAATGTTATTAAGTTTTACGTCGGGATTAAACGTTTATTTGGTCCCGAAAACGTTAAAAAAAAATAGTGGACCGACGCGACTCGGCCCGTCGGACTTTGTCATACTCTCCACCGGTACGTAGGGACTTAGAAAAATTTTCGACCGAAAAGTTTTTTCGAGTTATTTCGCTTAAAAGTGTTATAAGGTATGAATATTTTTATATAAATCGCTATATTATTATATTTTACGTCGGGATTAAACGTTTATTTGGTCCCGAAAACGTTAAAGAAAAATAGTGGACCGACGCGACTCGGCCCGTCGGACTTGGTCATACTCTCCACCGGTACGTAGGGACTTAGAAAAATTTTCGACCGAAAAGTTTTTTCGAGTTATTTCGCTTAAAAGTGTTATAAGGTATGAATATTTTTATATAAATCGCTATATTATTATATTTTACGTCGGGATTAAACGTTTATTTGGTCCCGAAAACGTTAAAAAAAAATAGTGGACCGACGCGACTCGGCCCGTCGGACTTGGTCATACTCTCCACCGGTACGTAGGGACTTAGAAAAATTTTCGACCGAAAAGTTTTTTCGAGTTATTTCGCTTAAAAGTGTTATAAGGTATGAATATTTTTATATAAATCGCTATATTATTATATTTTACGTCGGGATTAAACGTTTATTTGGTCCCGAAAACGTTAAAAAAAAATAGTGGACCGACGCGACTCGGCCCGTCGGACTTGGTCATACTCTCCACCGGTACGTAGGGACTTAGAAAAATTTTCGACCGAAAAGTTTTTTCGAGTTATTTCGTTAAAAAGCGTTATAAGGTACGAATATTTTTATATAAATCGCTATATTATTATATTTTACGTCGGGATTAAACGTTTATTTGGTCCCGAAAACGTTAAAGAAAAATAGTGGACCGACGCGACTCGGCCCGTCGGACTTGGTCATACTCTCCACCGGTACGTAGGGACTTAGAAAAATTTTCGACCGAAAAGTTTTTTCGAGTTATTTCGTTAAAAAGCGTTATAAGGTACGAATATTTTTATATAAATCGCTATATTATTATATTTTACGTCGGGATTAAACGTTTATTTGGTCCCGAAAACGTTAAAAAAAAATAGTGGACCGACGCGACTCGGCCCGTCGGACTTGGTCATACTCTCCACCGGTACGTAGGGACTTAGAAAAATTTTCGACCGAAAAGTTTTTTCGAGTTATTTCGTTAAAAAGCGTTATGAGGTATTAATATTTTTATATAAATCGTTGTATTATTATATTTTACGTCGGGATTAAACGTTTATTTGGTCCCGAAAACGTTAAAAAAAAATTTTTTATTCGAAAGGTTTTTTTGAATTATTTCGCTTAAAAGCGTTATAAGGTGCGAATATTCTTGCATAAATCGCTTTAAAATGACGTTTTACATCGGGATTAAGCATTTATTTCGTCGCTGAAAAGTTATATAAAAAAAGTATGATCGCGCCCGGGACGTTGGAACTTAGTCGCATTCTCGAGCGGTACGTAGGGACTTAGAAAAATTTCGGACCGAAAAGTTTTTTCGAGTTATTTCGTTAAAAAGCGTTATGAGGTATGAATATTTTTATATAAATCGCTATATTATTGTATTTTACGTCGGGATTAAACGTTTATTTCGTCCGTGGAAGGTTAAAAAAAAACGGACGGATACGACCGGGCCTTTGGAACTTTGTCTCATTCTGGACCGGTACGTTGGGACTTAGAAAAATTTCGGCCGGCGGAAAAGTCCGAAATACTTATTTCGAGTTATTTCGTTAAAAAGCGTTATAAGGTATAAATATTTTTGCGGAAACGGTTATATCTCTATTAAATACAACTGGATTAAACGTTTTTTCGAATTTTTTAAAAAATTTGTGTTCGACGAACTGACACGACTGCGATATTTGTTTAATTATTTCGTTAATTAACGTTGCAAGGTATATATTTTTTTGCATATTTCTCGTTGTTTCAACGTGTTCTAATCGATTAAGAACGTGGTTTTTGTCCGTATTCGTTAAAAGAGGTGGTTTACTGATGCGATTTTGAGAAAAAAAAAAAAAATTAAATTTTTCGATAAAAACTCGTTTAAAATATTAAAATAAGCGGTGCGTTAAAATATCTCGACGATAGGACGTTTTATAAGGGTACTTTATTGGAACAAAGTGGTCGAGCGTTTCAGAGACTAAGTCCGACGGTACGTTGGGACTTAGAAAAATTTCGGCCGGCGGAAAAGTCCGAAAAGCTTATTTCGAGTTATTTCGTTAAAAAGCGTTATAAGGTATAAATATTTTTGCAGAAACGGTTATATCTCTATTAAATACAACTGGATTAAACGTTTTTTTCGAATTTTTTAAAAAATTAGTGTCCGTCGAACTGACACGACTGCGATATTTGTTTAATTTTTTCGTTAATTAACGTTGCAAGGTATATATTTTTTTGCATATTTCTCGTTGTTTTAACGTGTTCTAATCGATTAAGAACGTGGTTTTTGTCCGTATTCGTTAAAAGAGGTGGTTTACTGATGCGATTTTGAAAAAAAAAAAAAAATTAAATTTTTCGATAAAAACTCGTTTGAAATATTAAAATAAGCGGTGCGTTAAAATATCTCGACGATAGGATGTTTTCTAAGGGTAGTTTATTCGAAAAAAGTGGTCGAGCGTTTCAGAGACTAAGTCCGACGGTACGCTCTAACGGAGGTTTTACATGGTAAGCGCCCGGCCGCTGGCCCGGCCGGCGCCGACCGTCCGGCCGGCGCTTTGGTATCTATAAGAGACACGTCGAGTCGGACGGTCCGGACGGAACAGCGTCGAGCGCGTGGCTATTCTACGGCCTCGGTTGAGAATTCAGTCACCGCTCCTCGAGTCTTAGTGAACTTTTTTACTATTTCTCGACTGTTCCTTCGTTCTCGTATCGACTCTTTCTCTACACTGCTGCGCCGCGGGTCGCTGTCCTGGACGTAATGACCAAATAACGTGGCAAGGTTCCCCTTAGTCGGGAAGCTGGATCCTGTATGCTCGCACTAACTTTAAAAAAAGTTAGGGCAGTGTGCTTGTTACTAACTGAGTATCAATTCATGCTGGTTCGGCAGAGACCGTTCCAAAACTTATGTTATAGCGTACGCAGTACGTTTTAAACATACGAAAGGCTAATGGGGAGCGTACTACCTTTTAGGAAGTGCGTTCTTTCTGATTGGAGAATATCAAAAGAACGAACGAATATGTTTCTTACGAGGACGGTACGTTCAGCATGCAGTTTACGTGCTTTTTACCGCTAAGGCATATTCGTTCAACCAACAAACCATTCTTACAGAATGATCCTATGAACAGAATGATCTTAAAATATTCCACACAAACAATCAAACGAACGAAAGAAAGTAAAGAGAGAGTGGCGAAATGAGAGAGAGTAGTGGCGTTCGACGTTACAACGGGAATTAAAAGGGTGTCGTCGAACGTTCACTAAGAACGAAAAGTCTCGTCGTACGGTGTTACGGACCCACCTACGACACTCTGAGGCTATTTTAAAAAGAGAGTCTTTTGACTCTAATATATATATAAAATACAAAGTTCCCTGGTTGATCCTGCCAGTAGTCATATGCTTGTCTCAAAGATTAAGCCATGCATGTCTCAGTACATGCCGCATTAAGGTGAAACCGCGAATGGCTCATTAAATCAGTTATGGTTTCTTAGATCATACTTAAACTTACTTGGATAACTGTGGTAATTCTAGAGCTAATACATGCAAACAGATTCGTACCAGAGATGGTACGAATGCTTTTATTAGATCAAAACCAATCGGTGGCGGATGGCTCGTCCGTTCGTCCATCGTTTGTTTTGGTGACTCTGAATAACTTTGTGCTGATCGCATGGTCATCTAGCACCGGCGACGCATCTTTCAAATGTCTGCCTTATCAACTGTCGATGGTAGGTTCTGCGCCTACCATGGTTGTAACGGGTAACGGGGAATCAGGGTTCGATTCCGGAGAGGGAGCCTGAGAAACAGCTACCACATCCAAGGAAGGCAGCAGGCGCGCAAATTACCCACTCCCGGCACGGGGAGGTAGTGACGAAAAATAACGATACGGGACTCATCCGAGGCCCCGTAATCGGAATGAGTACACTTTAAATCCTTTAACGAGGACCAATTGGAGGGCAAGTCTGGTGCCAGCAGCCGCGGTAATTCCAGCTCCAATAGCGTATATTAAAGTTGTTGCGGTTAAAAAGCTCGTAGTTGAATCTGTGTGTCACAGTGTCGGTTCACCGCTCGCGGTGTTTAACTGGCATTATGTGGTACGTCCTATCGGTGGGCTTAGCTCCTCGCGGGGCGGTCCAACTAATATCCCATCGCGGTGCTCTTCACTGAGTGTCGAGGTGGGCCGATACGTTTACTTTGAACAAATTAGAGTGCTTAAAGCAGGCTACCTTCGCCTGAATACTGTGTGCATGGAATAATGGAATAGGACCTCGGTTCTATTTTGTTGGTTTTCGGAGCCCCGAGGTAATGATTAATAGGGACAGATGGGGGCATTCGTATTGCGACGTTAGAGGTGAAATTCTTGGATCGTCGCAAGACGGACAGAAGCGAAAGCATTTGCCAAAAATGTTTTCATTAATCAAGAACGAAAGTTAGAGGTTCGAAGGCGATCAGATACCGCCCTAGTTCTAACCATAAACGATGCCAGCCAGCGATCCGCCGAAGTTCCTCCGATGACTCGGCGGGCAGCTTCCGGGAAACCAAAGCTTTTGGGTTCCGGGGGAAGTATGGTTGCAAAGCTGAAACTTAAAGGAATTGACGGAAGGGCACCACCAGGAGTGGAGCCTGCGGCTTAATTTGACTCAACACGGGAAACCTCACCAGGCCCGGACACCGGAAGGATTGACAGATTGATAGCTCTTTCTTGATTCGGTGGGTGGTGGTGCATGGCCGTTCTTAGTTGGTGGAGCGATTTGTCTGGTTAATTCCGATAACGAACGAGACTCTAGCCTGCTAAATAGACGTAAATTATGGTATCTCGAAGGCCCCCGGCTTCGGTCGGCGGGTTTTTACTACCAACGTACAAACAAATCTTCTTAGAGGAACAGGCGGCTTCTAGCCGCACGAGATTGAGCAATAACAGGTCTGTGATGCCCTTAGATGTTCTGGGCCGCACGCGCGCTACACTGAAGGAATCAGCGTGTTTTCCCTGGCCGAAAGGCCCGGGTAACCCGCTGAACCTCCTTCGTGCTAGGGATTGGGGCTTGCAATTATTCCCCATGAACGAGGAATTCCCAGTAAGCGCGAGTCATAAGCTCGCGTTGATTACGTCCCTGCCCTTTGTACACACCGCCCGTCGCTACTACCGATTGAATGATTTAGTGAGGTCTTCGGACTGGTGCGCGGCCAATGTGATAAGCATTGCCGATGTTACCGGGAAGATGACCAAACTTGATCATTTAGAGGAAGTAAAAGTCGTAACAAGGTTTCCGTAGGTGAACCTGCGGAAGGATCATTAACGAAAAATACAAAAACACAAAGAATATATTTGACTTGAACACTGTATAATAAAATATATATAATATCGTCGGTAAGGAGCCGTACTCCTCCTATATCGACACAAAGTATATACGACGTATTAACAAGCTATATACTTTGACAAAAGCCAAATTTTTTACAATAAGGAGGTGGGAGACGCTCCAGTTACGAAACTATACGAAGAGTGTGGCACTCTCTCTCGATCATCGGGATGAAGAGATATACTTTTACACGAATAATTCGAGGCGCCTGCGTGAGGTCGTACACAGAAAGACCCGCCGTCTCCGAATAATATTATAACAAACGAAAAACTTAAAAATATTCTCGAGGCGCCTGCGTGAGGTCGTAAACAGAAAGACCCGCCGTCTCCGAATAATATAACACACGGAAAACTTAAAAAGATTCTCGAGGCGCTTGCGTGAGGTCGTACACAGAAAGACCCGCCGTCTCCGAATCCTATAACACGAAACCGCTACTATTAATAATAATAATAATAATAATAATAACGATATGTGAGGGAACTTGAGCTGAACACATATCGAAAAAACTAAAAGTTACAGTGGAAACCACGTGTAATGAGAAATGCGATCGAGGCGCCTGCGTGAGGTCGTACACAGAAAGACCCGCCGTCACGATCTCGTATTTCGTATTTGCATCGTGGAAATCCAACGAACGAACAATATAATATATAAACTAAAATCTCTAAAGTGCCTCGTGTCGGAGAGATCACTGCTCACACCTCTTCTATATTTCGTAGTTGCGTTGCGTAGGCCTCACCTCCTAGCAACGGGACATAAGGAAGACTGCTCTTTGGGATCGAACGAAGCGTCTATAACGAGTCGTCGACGAGAGCGAAAGAACGCGAATAGCGAGCCGCAGAAAAATAGGATACCGAATTATATATCTTCGAAGGTTCTCTTCGAAGATCCATGGATACCTATATCTGCGCGTCTCCAGCTATCTCGCGCGTCTCTCCAAACTCTCGTCGTTCCTCGAAACGTGCTTCCTACCCAAAGGGCGTTCGTTCTTCCTATGTCGTTTCGTTGTCGTTCGTTTCAACGGCGAACGATATACGATGTTCGACAAAACGAAACCACGTTGTACGTTCGTACTCGTGGATCGGGTAACCTAGAACGAAAACGCATTGCGTGGATGTTGGCCCGAAAAGATATATACCAGTGCGAGTGATGGTAAAGAGTATAACGATTCTTAACTAGACGAAGTTGGTTCGGAGGGGACCGCCGGCCGTCTCTCTATCCTCGCGAGTCTAATGCCTCGTTCCGTCGCTAGAGTTTTTCAAACTCTGCTTCTGGCTATCGGGAAGAATAGACCGCGCGCGAGGAAGAGGAACGACGACCGTGCGCGTCCCATCGATTTTTTTTATTTTTACCTGAACCACCGAAGTCGATTCAGAGGGGACCGCCGGCCGTCTCTCTATCCTCGTTGTCGTGAGTCATATGCCTCGTTCCGTCGCTAGAGTTTTTCAAACTCTGCTTCTGGCTATCGGGAAGAAACGACCGCGCGAGGAAGACGACGACGACGACCGTGCGCGTCCCATCGAATTTTTTTTTATTTTTACCTGATCGACGGAAGTTTCGTCCGGTTCGTCTCTTTTACCATCGTCTCGTCGACCCGTTCAGAGGGGACCGCCTGTCCATATCCTCGTTGTCGTGAGTCATATGCCTCGTTCCGTCGCTAGAGTTTTTCAAACTCTGCTTCTGGCTATCGGGAAGAAACGACCGCGCGAGGCCGATGGCTGCGAGTCCCATCGAATTTTTTTTAAACGCACGCACACACATACACCTGAACGGAGATGCGTTCCTTTTCGTCGCGATTTTTCGCGCTTTAGTCGTCGTTGTCGCCATCCGTTCGGAGGGGACCGCCGGCCGTCTCTCTATCCTCGTTGTCGAGAGTCTAATGCCTCGTTCCGTCGCTAGAGTTTTTCAAACTCTGCTTCTGGCTATCGGGAAGAAAAGACCGCGCGAGGAAGAGGAAGGACGACCGTGCGCGTCCCTTTCGAATTTTTTTTTATTTTTACCTGAGCGACCAAAGTGGATTCAGAGGGGACCGCCGGCCGTCTCTCTATCTTCGTTGTCGCGAGTCTAATGCCTCGTTCCGTCGCTAGAGTTTTTCAAACTCTGCTTCTGGCTATCGGGAAGAATAGACCGCGCGCGAGGAAGAGGAAGGACGACCGTGCGCGTCCCATCGATTTTTTTTATTTTTACCTGAACCACCGAAGTCGATTCAGAGGGGACCGCCGGCCGTGTCTGTATCCTCGTTGTCGAGAGTCTAATGCCTCGTTCCGTCGCTAGAGTTTTTCAAACTCTGCTTCTGGCTATCGGGAAGAAACGACCGCGCGAGGAAGACTACGACCGTGCGCGTCCCATCGATTTTTTTTTACCCGAACGATGGAGATGCATATCGGCTGTTTGCTTCGAATAACTGGACGAGAGGAACGAACATATATATATATCATGGGCTAGCCACCGTGCGCTTTCTTCGCGAGATCGTGTGCTGTACAGAGGATTCAGAATCGGGTGTTATATCCCCGTCGTTTCCTGACGAACGGAGCTTCGATCTCGTTGGTTGTTATATATTATAATGCACTTTACGCCCGGTCGGCGGGCTGCGTGTGTCGTCGCGCAGTCCGTCCGATTTCGTTTTCGAACGTATTTTCGTGTCGTCAATCATATGGCGACTTCCGCGCGTTCGATTCCCGTTGGTCGGACGTTTGTCGGATATCGGCTTCTTTCGAACCGAGAATAAGAGTACAAAAACCTGAGTACACAAACAAAAATCCATGCATAAACGATTACCCTGAACGGTGGATCACTTGGCTCGTGGGTCGATGAAGAACGCAGCTAATTGCGCGTCAACGTGTGAACTGCAGGACACATGAACATCGACATTTCGAACGCACATTGCGGTCCACGGATACAATTCCTGGACCACGCCTGGCTGAGGGTTGCTCACGTAAACCTAAGACTGCTTGCGTTGCGTATCGTTGCTCTCGGTCCGTATCTCTCTGTTCTTTCTTGCCTCGTCGACAGCCCGCCGTCGTTCGTTTTATCTTTAAACGAACGTTTCTGAGTCGGAGGACGAGCGCCAAGCAAAAGAATACGAATTAAAGAGCGGTCGAGGGCTCGTACGCGACGTACGAGCGATTGTTGGACGTTCGTCGGCGTTCGTCGCTGGATCGTGTGGAGACCGGCGTACGCATGCTCTCGATACAAATATATATGAAAAATCTATCGCGTTCACGGGAGACTCGCAAAACTACCTCCGTCTCTTCTCTGTCCCTTCTTGGCTTGACAACCCGCCGTCGTTCGTGTTTTACGAACGTTTCTGAGTCGGACGAAGCGCAAGAAGAAGGATACGAATTAAAAGAGCGCGGAGAGAACCGTCGTCGTCGACGCGGTTATCGAGATACACAGAGCGAGTTTTCTTCGTGGCCGATTTTTTTTTTCTTTTTGTATCAGCCTCTGCTACGTTTTGTTAGTCTTCGATAAGCACGAATGACCGCGCCCCCGACGTCGTCTTAAATGAATTTTTGGCGAGACTGAGAGAAAGCAAAAATATTTTTGAACAAAGTCAGTCGAGAGAGGAGAGAAAAGAGAACCAAGATATTAAAACCTAAACCTAAACTTGGTGGCGTAACGAAAAACTGTGTGCCTTAAAGAAACACAACCGTCTTTTCATCAAGATGTTTTTACTCGTACAGCCCCAGGGATCGAATACCCACTCCGTCTGTTCGTGCGGCAGAGATGTATTCTGCAGGCGCGAGACGACTGACGAGAAGACAACGAGGACCGTCGCATCGATGGGTCGTCGTTGCGTTTTTCATCCTCTGTGCTTTTTTCTGTTCTTCGCGAACCCAGAGAAAGCCGTAGATCCGGGAACGGACACACGAGATTTCTTCGAACGCTGATGACTTAGGGAGATGATCCCCAGCGTTGCGCGGAGATCGGAGAGTACGCGTACATGTATCGGGACGAATTTTTCCCCGTCGGTCGCGTATCTCTCTGCCCGCGCGCCTGGCCCAAAGCCACGTTCGTCGGAAATCAACGAAAAGTGTGTTACGATCTAGCGTGCGTCTACGATCGGCTATATTTAAGGGTGACGAAGAAGAGAAAAGCTCACGGTGTTGCGCAACGTTTCTGTACTCGATTTTAAGATGTGCATGTGAGTCCGTTACAAAGTTGTTCGGATCGTCGAAAATAGTCGTTTTCGTCGTCGTGCGAAAGAGAATAATCTCTGACATTGGCACGGAGAGATCGCGCAGAGGAAGAGAACGATCCTCTTTGGCGAGGCTCGAGAAAGACTAACGAAACTTGATTAGAGACGAGGTATACACGCGCCGTACGTACGACGTACGCGCGTGTGATTTTTTTTTGCTTTAAGGCGATTCGGCGCTCCGAGTATTAGAGAAAAAGAGATCGTTGGTCATCCCATGTCTCTTCGTCGTCTATCGCTGGACCGCGCATCCTAACGTATCGCCGGTCGTCCAGTCCCCGAGTAATAAATTCACCCCGTTGTGTACGTCTCGCGCTCGCTTTTCCACTTGCGTGAGTTCCCGTGCGTTTTCGTCGTTGGTACAGAGCAAAGAAACCGATATGTTATATACATGTCGCGTGTTCGATCTCTGTGCCAGCAATAACAGGCGAAAACAAGGAACCGCTGGAATCGTCGAGAAGAGAGAAACGGCTACGGGAGATATATTATACATAACACGTGTATATATATATATATATATTATACAAAGAGGACGGGC
>NW_027212602.1:45000-57500 GCF_041682495.2 Bombus fervidus | reverse complement strand
TTCGACGAATTCTAGTCGAACGTAACGATTTCGTTTTATTTTTTTAAAAAATTGCCCCCTCCGGACCGACATGACCGGGCGGTTGGCACTTCGTCGATCCCCCGGCCGGGACGTAGGGACTTAGAAAAATTCCGGACCGAAAAGTTATTTCGAGTTATCTCGCTTAAAAGCGTTATGATGCGTATATATTTTTACATAAATAGCAATATTACGTATTTCTACGTCGGGATTAAGCGTTTATTTCGTCCCGACAACGTTAAAAAAAAATTTTTAATCGAACCGTTTTTTCGAATTTTTTCGCTTAAAAGCGTTACAAGGTGCTAATATTTGTGCATAAATCGCTTTAGAATGACGTTTTACATCGGGATTAAGCGTTTATTTCGTCGCTGGAAAGTTATATAAAAAAAGTATGATCGCGCCCGGGACGTTGGAACTTAGTCGCATTCTCGACCGGTACGTAGGGACTTAGAAAAATTTTCGACCGAAAAGTTATTTCGAGTTATTTCGCTTAAAAGCGTTATAAGGTATGAATATTTTTATAGAAATCGTTATGGTTCGACGAATTCTAGTCGACTGTAACGATTTCGTTTTATTTTTTTAAAAAATTGCCCCCTCCGGACCGACATGACCGGGCGGTTGGCACTTCGTCGATCCCCCGGCCGGTACGTAGGGACTTAGAAAAATTCCGGTCCAAAAAGTTATTTCGAGTTATCTCGCTAAAAAGCGTTACGAGGTATGAATATTTTTATATAAATGGCAATATTATGTATTTCTACGTCGGGATTAAGCGTTTATTTCGTCCCGAGAACTTTAAAAAAAATTTTTTAATCGAACCGTTTTTTCGAATTTTTTCGCTTAAAAGCGTTACAAGGTACGAATATTCTTGCATAAATCGCTTTAGAATGACGTTTTACGTCGGGATTAAGCGTTTATTTCGTCGCTGGAAAGTTATATAAAAAAAGTATGATCGCGCCCGGGACGTTGGAACTTAGTCGCATTCTCGACCGGTACGTTGGGACTTAGAAAAATTTCGGACCGAAAAGTTTTTTCGAGTTATTTCGTTAAAAAGCGTTACGAGGTATGAATATTTTTATAGAAATCGTTATGGTTCGACGAATTCTAGTCGAACGTAACGATTTCGTTTTATTTTTTTAAAAAATTGCCCCCTCCGGACCGACATGACCGGGCGGTTGGCACTTCGTCGATCCCCCGGCCGGGACGTAGGGACTTAGAAAAATTCCGGACCGAAAAGTTATTTCGAGTTATCTCGCTTAAAAGCGTTATGATGCGTATATATTTTTACATAAATAGCAATATTACGTATTTCTACGTCGGGATTAAGCGTTTATTTCGTCCCGACAACGTTAAAAAAAAATTTTTAATCGAACCGTTTTTTCGAATTTTTTCGCTTAAAAGCGTTATAAGGTGCGAATATTCTTGCATAAATCGCTTTAAAATGACGTTTTACATCGGGATTAAGCGTTTATTTCGTCCCCGAAAGGTGCCGTAAAAAATTTACGATCGCGCCCGAGACGTTGGAACTTAGTCGCATTCTCGAGCGGTACGTTGGGACTTAGAAAAATTTCGGACCGAAACGTTATTTCGAGTTATTTCGCTTAAAAGCGTTACGAGGTATGAATATTTTTATAGAAATCGTTATGGTTCGACGAATTCTAGTCGAACGTAACGATTTCGTTTTATTTTTTTAAAAAATTGCCCCCTCCGGACCGACATGACCGGGAGGTTGGCACTTCGTCGATCCCCCGGCCGGTACGTAGGGACTTAGAAAAATTTCGGACCGAAAAGTTATTTCGAGTTATCTCGCTTAAAAGCGTTACGAGGTATGAATATTTTTATATAAATGGGAATATTATGTATTTCTACGTCGGGATTAAGCGTTTATTTCGTCCCGAGAACTTTAAAAAAAATTTTTTAATCGAACCGTTTTTTCGAATTTTTTCGCTTAAAAGCGTTACAAGGTGCTAATATTTGTGCATAAATCGCTTTAAAATGACGTTTTACATCGGGATTAAGCGTTTATTTCGTCGCTGGAAAGTTATATAAAAAAAGTACGATCGCGCCCGGGACGTTGGAACTTAGTCGCATTCTCGAGCGGTACGTAGGGACTTAGAAAAATTTCGGACCGAAAAGTTTTTTCGAGTTATTTCGTTAAAAAGCGTTATGAGGTACGAATATTTTTATATAAATGGGAATGTTATTAAGTTTTACGTCGGGATTAAACGTTTATTTGGTCCCGAAAACGTTAAAAAAAAATAGTGGACCGACGCGACTCGGCCCGTCGGACTTTGTCATACTCTCCACCGGTACGTAGGGACTTAGAAAAATTTTCGACCGAAAAGTTTTTTCGAGTTATTTCGCTTAAAAGTGTTATAAGGTATGAATATTTTTATATAAATCGCTATATTATTATATTTTACGTCGGGATTAAACGTTTATTTGGTCCCGAAAACGTTAAAGAAAAATAGTGGACCGACGCGACTCGGCCCGTCGGACTTGGTCATACTCTCCACCGGTACGTAGGGACTTAGAAAAATTTTCGACCGAAAAGTTTTTTCGAGTTATTTCGCTTAAAAGTGTTATAAGGTATGAATATTTTTATATAAATCGCTATATTATTATATTTTACGTCGGGATTAAACGTTTATTTGGTCCCGAAAACGTTAAAAAAAAATAGTGGACCGACGCGACTCGGCCCGTCGGACTTGGTCATACTCTCCACCGGTACGTAGGGACTTAGAAAAATTTTCGACCGAAAAGTTTTTTCGAGTTATTTCGCTTAAAAGTGTTATAAGGTATGAATATTTTTATATAAATCGCTATATTATTATATTTTACGTCGGGATTAAACGTTTATTTGGTCCCGAAAACGTTAAAAAAAAATAGTGGACCGACGCGACTCGGCCCGTCGGACTTGGTCATACTCTCCACCGGTACGTAGGGACTTAGAAAAATTTTCGACCGAAAAGTTTTTTCGAGTTATTTCGTTAAAAAGCGTTATAAGGTACGAATATTTTTATATAAATCGCTATATTATTATATTTTACGTCGGGATTAAACGTTTATTTGGTCCCGAAAACGTTAAAGAAAAATAGTGGACCGACGCGACTCGGCCCGTCGGACTTGGTCATACTCTCCACCGGTACGTAGGGACTTAGAAAAATTTTCGACCGAAAAGTTTTTTCGAGTTATTTCGTTAAAAAGCGTTATAAGGTACGAATATTTTTATATAAATCGCTATATTATTATATTTTACGTCGGGATTAAACGTTTATTTGGTCCCGAAAACGTTAAAAAAAAATAGTGGACCGACGCGACTCGGCCCGTCGGACTTGGTCATACTCTCCACCGGTACGTAGGGACTTAGAAAAATTTTCGACCGAAAAGTTTTTTCGAGTTATTTCGTTAAAAAGCGTTATGAGGTATTAATATTTTTATATAAATCGTTGTATTATTATATTTTACGTCGGGATTAAACGTTTATTTGGTCCCGAAAACGTTAAAAAAAAATTTTTTATTCGAAAGGTTTTTTTGAATTATTTCGCTTAAAAGCGTTATAAGGTGCGAATATTCTTGCATAAATCGCTTTAAAATGACGTTTTACATCGGGATTAAGCATTTATTTCGTCGCTGAAAAGTTATATAAAAAAAGTATGATCGCGCCCGGGACGTTGGAACTTAGTCGCATTCTCGAGCGGTACGTAGGGACTTAGAAAAATTTCGGACCGAAAAGTTTTTTCGAGTTATTTCGTTAAAAAGCGTTATGAGGTATGAATATTTTTATATAAATCGCTATATTATTGTATTTTACGTCGGGATTAAACGTTTATTTCGTCCGTGGAAGGTTAAAAAAAAACGGACGGATACGACCGGGCCTTTGGAACTTTGTCTCATTCTGGACCGGTACGTTGGGACTTAGAAAAATTTCGGCCGGCGGAAAAGTCCGAAATACTTATTTCGAGTTATTTCGTTAAAAAGCGTTATAAGGTATAAATATTTTTGCGGAAACGGTTATATCTCTATTAAATACAACTGGATTAAACGTTTTTTCGAATTTTTTAAAAAATTTGTGTTCGACGAACTGACACGACTGCGATATTTGTTTAATTATTTCGTTAATTAACGTTGCAAGGTATATATTTTTTTGCATATTTCTCGTTGTTTCAACGTGTTCTAATCGATTAAGAACGTGGTTTTTGTCCGTATTCGTTAAAAGAGGTGGTTTACTGATGCGATTTTGAGAAAAAAAAAAAAAATTAAATTTTTCGATAAAAACTCGTTTAAAATATTAAAATAAGCGGTGCGTTAAAATATCTCGACGATAGGACGTTTTATAAGGGTACTTTATTGGAACAAAGTGGTCGAGCGTTTCAGAGACTAAGTCCGACGGTACGTTGGGACTTAGAAAAATTTCGGCCGGCGGAAAAGTCCGAAAAGCTTATTTCGAGTTATTTCGTTAAAAAGCGTTATAAGGTATAAATATTTTTGCAGAAACGGTTATATCTCTATTAAATACAACTGGATTAAACGTTTTTTTCGAATTTTTTAAAAAATTAGTGTCCGTCGAACTGACACGACTGCGATATTTGTTTAATTTTTTCGTTAATTAACGTTGCAAGGTATATATTTTTTTGCATATTTCTCGTTGTTTTAACGTGTTCTAATCGATTAAGAACGTGGTTTTTGTCCGTATTCGTTAAAAGAGGTGGTTTACTGATGCGATTTTGAAAAAAAAAAAAAAATTAAATTTTTCGATAAAAACTCGTTTGAAATATTAAAATAAGCGGTGCGTTAAAATATCTCGACGATAGGATGTTTTCTAAGGGTAGTTTATTCGAAAAAAGTGGTCGAGCGTTTCAGAGACTAAGTCCGACGGTACGCTCTAACGGAGGTTTTACATGGTAAGCGCCCGGCCGCTGGCCCGGCCGGCGCCGACCGTCCGGCCGGCGCTTTGGTATCTATAAGAGACACGTCGAGTCGGACGGTCCGGACGGAACAGCGTCGAGCGCGTGGCTATTCTACGGCCTCGGTTGAGAATTCAGTCACCGCTCCTCGAGTCTTAGTGAACTTTTTTACTATTTCTCGACTGTTCCTTCGTTCTCGTATCGACTCTTTCTCTACACTGCTGCGCCGCGGGTCGCTGTCCTGGACGTAATGACCAAATAACGTGGCAAGGTTCCCCTTAGTCGGGAAGCTGGATCCTGTATGCTCGCACTAACTTTAAAAAAAGTTAGGGCAGTGTGCTTGTTACTAACTGAGTATCAATTCATGCTGGTTCGGCAGAGACCGTTCCAAAACTTATGTTATAGCGTACGCAGTACGTTTTAAACATACGAAAGGCTAATGGGGAGCGTACTACCTTTTAGGAAGTGCGTTCTTTCTGATTGGAGAATATCAAAAGAACGAACGAATATGTTTCTTACGAGGACGGTACGTTCAGCATGCAGTTTACGTGCTTTTTACCGCTAAGGCATATTCGTTCAACCAACAAACCATTCTTACAGAATGATCCTATGAACAGAATGATCTTAAAATATTCCACACAAACAATCAAACGAACGAAAGAAAGTAAAGAGAGAGTGGCGAAATGAGAGAGAGTAGTGGCGTTCGACGTTACAACGGGAATTAAAAGGGTGTCGTCGAACGTTCACTAAGAACGAAAAGTCTCGTCGTACGGTGTTACGGACCCACCTACGACACTCTGAGGCTATTTTAAAAAGAGAGTCTTTTGACTCTAATATATATATAAAATACAAAGTTCCCTGGTTGATCCTGCCAGTAGTCATATGCTTGTCTCAAAGATTAAGCCATGCATGTCTCAGTACATGCCGCATTAAGGTGAAACCGCGAATGGCTCATTAAATCAGTTATGGTTTCTTAGATCATACTTAAACTTACTTGGATAACTGTGGTAATTCTAGAGCTAATACATGCAAACAGATTCGTACCAGAGATGGTACGAATGCTTTTATTAGATCAAAACCAATCGGTGGCGGATGGCTCGTCCGTTCGTCCATCGTTTGTTTTGGTGACTCTGAATAACTTTGTGCTGATCGCATGGTCATCTAGCACCGGCGACGCATCTTTCAAATGTCTGCCTTATCAACTGTCGATGGTAGGTTCTGCGCCTACCATGGTTGTAACGGGTAACGGGGAATCAGGGTTCGATTCCGGAGAGGGAGCCTGAGAAACAGCTACCACATCCAAGGAAGGCAGCAGGCGCGCAAATTACCCACTCCCGGCACGGGGAGGTAGTGACGAAAAATAACGATACGGGACTCATCCGAGGCCCCGTAATCGGAATGAGTACACTTTAAATCCTTTAACGAGGACCAATTGGAGGGCAAGTCTGGTGCCAGCAGCCGCGGTAATTCCAGCTCCAATAGCGTATATTAAAGTTGTTGCGGTTAAAAAGCTCGTAGTTGAATCTGTGTGTCACAGTGTCGGTTCACCGCTCGCGGTGTTTAACTGGCATTATGTGGTACGTCCTATCGGTGGGCTTAGCTCCTCGCGGGGCGGTCCAACTAATATCCCATCGCGGTGCTCTTCACTGAGTGTCGAGGTGGGCCGATACGTTTACTTTGAACAAATTAGAGTGCTTAAAGCAGGCTACCTTCGCCTGAATACTGTGTGCATGGAATAATGGAATAGGACCTCGGTTCTATTTTGTTGGTTTTCGGAGCCCCGAGGTAATGATTAATAGGGACAGATGGGGGCATTCGTATTGCGACGTTAGAGGTGAAATTCTTGGATCGTCGCAAGACGGACAGAAGCGAAAGCATTTGCCAAAAATGTTTTCATTAATCAAGAACGAAAGTTAGAGGTTCGAAGGCGATCAGATACCGCCCTAGTTCTAACCATAAACGATGCCAGCCAGCGATCCGCCGAAGTTCCTCCGATGACTCGGCGGGCAGCTTCCGGGAAACCAAAGCTTTTGGGTTCCGGGGGAAGTATGGTTGCAAAGCTGAAACTTAAAGGAATTGACGGAAGGGCACCACCAGGAGTGGAGCCTGCGGCTTAATTTGACTCAACACGGGAAACCTCACCAGGCCCGGACACCGGAAGGATTGACAGATTGATAGCTCTTTCTTGATTCGGTGGGTGGTGGTGCATGGCCGTTCTTAGTTGGTGGAGCGATTTGTCTGGTTAATTCCGATAACGAACGAGACTCTAGCCTGCTAAATAGACGTAAATTATGGTATCTCGAAGGCCCCCGGCTTCGGTCGGCGGGTTTTTACTACCAACGTACAAACAAATCTTCTTAGAGGAACAGGCGGCTTCTAGCCGCACGAGATTGAGCAATAACAGGTCTGTGATGCCCTTAGATGTTCTGGGCCGCACGCGCGCTACACTGAAGGAATCAGCGTGTTTTCCCTGGCCGAAAGGCCCGGGTAACCCGCTGAACCTCCTTCGTGCTAGGGATTGGGGCTTGCAATTATTCCCCATGAACGAGGAATTCCCAGTAAGCGCGAGTCATAAGCTCGCGTTGATTACGTCCCTGCCCTTTGTACACACCGCCCGTCGCTACTACCGATTGAATGATTTAGTGAGGTCTTCGGACTGGTGCGCGGCCAATGTGATAAGCATTGCCGATGTTACCGGGAAGATGACCAAACTTGATCATTTAGAGGAAGTAAAAGTCGTAACAAGGTTTCCGTAGGTGAACCTGCGGAAGGATCATTAACGAAAAATACAAAAACACAAAGAATATATTTGACTTGAACACTGTATAATAAAATATATATAATATCGTCGGTAAGGAGCCGTACTCCTCCTATATCGACACAAAGTATATACGACGTATTAACAAGCTATATACTTTGACAAAAGCCAAATTTTTTACAATAAGGAGGTGGGAGACGCTCCAGTTACGAAACTATACGAAGAGTGTGGCACTCTCTCTCGATCATCGGGATGAAGAGATATACTTTTACACGAATAATTCGAGGCGCCTGCGTGAGGTCGTACACAGAAAGACCCGCCGTCTCCGAATAATATTATAACAAACGAAAAACTTAAAAATATTCTCGAGGCGCCTGCGTGAGGTCGTAAACAGAAAGACCCGCCGTCTCCGAATAATATAACACACGGAAAACTTAAAAAGATTCTCGAGGCGCTTGCGTGAGGTCGTACACAGAAAGACCCGCCGTCTCCGAATCCTATAACACGAAACCGCTACTATTAATAATAATAATAATAATAATAATAACGATATGTGAGGGAACTTGAGCTGAACACATATCGAAAAAACTAAAAGTTACAGTGGAAACCACGTGTAATGAGAAATGCGATCGAGGCGCCTGCGTGAGGTCGTACACAGAAAGACCCGCCGTCACGATCTCGTATTTCGTATTTGCATCGTGGAAATCCAACGAACGAACAATATAATATATAAACTAAAATCTCTAAAGTGCCTCGTGTCGGAGAGATCACTGCTCACACCTCTTCTATATTTCGTAGTTGCGTTGCGTAGGCCTCACCTCCTAGCAACGGGACATAAGGAAGACTGCTCTTTGGGATCGAACGAAGCGTCTATAACGAGTCGTCGACGAGAGCGAAAGAACGCGAATAGCGAGCCGCAGAAAAATAGGATACCGAATTATATATCTTCGAAGGTTCTCTTCGAAGATCCATGGATACCTATATCTGCGCGTCTCCAGCTATCTCGCGCGTCTCTCCAAACTCTCGTCGTTCCTCGAAACGTGCTTCCTACCCAAAGGGCGTTCGTTCTTCCTATGTCGTTTCGTTGTCGTTCGTTTCAACGGCGAACGATATACGATGTTCGACAAAACGAAACCACGTTGTACGTTCGTACTCGTGGATCGGGTAACCTAGAACGAAAACGCATTGCGTGGATGTTGGCCCGAAAAGATATATACCAGTGCGAGTGATGGTAAAGAGTATAACGATTCTTAACTAGACGAAGTTGGTTCGGAGGGGACCGCCGGCCGTCTCTCTATCCTCGCGAGTCTAATGCCTCGTTCCGTCGCTAGAGTTTTTCAAACTCTGCTTCTGGCTATCGGGAAGAATAGACCGCGCGCGAGGAAGAGGAACGACGACCGTGCGCGTCCCATCGATTTTTTTTATTTTTACCTGAACCACCGAAGTCGATTCAGAGGGGACCGCCGGCCGTCTCTCTATCCTCGTTGTCGTGAGTCATATGCCTCGTTCCGTCGCTAGAGTTTTTCAAACTCTGCTTCTGGCTATCGGGAAGAAACGACCGCGCGAGGAAGACGACGACGACGACCGTGCGCGTCCCATCGAATTTTTTTTTATTTTTACCTGATCGACGGAAGTTTCGTCCGGTTCGTCTCTTTTACCATCGTCTCGTCGACCCGTTCAGAGGGGACCGCCTGTCCATATCCTCGTTGTCGTGAGTCATATGCCTCGTTCCGTCGCTAGAGTTTTTCAAACTCTGCTTCTGGCTATCGGGAAGAAACGACCGCGCGAGGCCGATGGCTGCGAGTCCCATCGAATTTTTTTTAAACGCACGCACACACATACACCTGAACGGAGATGCGTTCCTTTTCGTCGCGATTTTTCGCGCTTTAGTCGTCGTTGTCGCCATCCGTTCGGAGGGGACCGCCGGCCGTCTCTCTATCCTCGTTGTCGAGAGTCTAATGCCTCGTTCCGTCGCTAGAGTTTTTCAAACTCTGCTTCTGGCTATCGGGAAGAAAAGACCGCGCGAGGAAGAGGAAGGACGACCGTGCGCGTCCCTTTCGAATTTTTTTTTATTTTTACCTGAGCGACCAAAGTGGATTCAGAGGGGACCGCCGGCCGTCTCTCTATCTTCGTTGTCGCGAGTCTAATGCCTCGTTCCGTCGCTAGAGTTTTTCAAACTCTGCTTCTGGCTATCGGGAAGAATAGACCGCGCGCGAGGAAGAGGAAGGACGACCGTGCGCGTCCCATCGATTTTTTTTATTTTTACCTGAACCACCGAAGTCGATTCAGAGGGGACCGCCGGCCGTGTCTGTATCCTCGTTGTCGAGAGTCTAATGCCTCGTTCCGTCGCTAGAGTTTTTCAAACTCTGCTTCTGGCTATCGGGAAGAAACGACCGCGCGAGGAAGACTACGACCGTGCGCGTCCCATCGATTTTTTTTTACCCGAACGATGGAGATGCATATCGGCTGTTTGCTTCGAATAACTGGACGAGAGGAACGAACATATATATATATCATGGGCTAGCCACCGTGCGCTTTCTTCGCGAGATCGTGTGCTGTACAGAGGATTCAGAATCGGGTGTTATATCCCCGTCGTTTCCTGACGAACGGAGCTTCGATCTCGTTGGTTGTTATATATTATAATGCACTTTACGCCCGGTCGGCGGGCTGCGTGTGTCGTCGCGCAGTCCGTCCGATTTCGTTTTCGAACGTATTTTCGTGTCGTCAATCATATGGCGACTTCCGCGCGTTCGATTCCCGTTGGTCGGACGTTTGTCGGATATCGGCTTCTTTCGAACCGAGAATAAGAGTACAAAAACCTGAGTACACAAACAAAAATCCATGCATAAACGATTACCCTGAACGGTGGATCACTTGGCTCGTGGGTCGATGAAGAACGCAGCTAATTGCGCGTCAACGTGTGAACTGCAGGACACATGAACATCGACATTTCGAACGCACATTGCGGTCCACGGATACAATTCCTGGACCACGCCTGGCTGAGGGTTGCTCACGTAAACCTAAGACTGCTTGCGTTGCGTATCGTTGCTCTCGGTCCGTATCTCTCTGTTCTTTCTTGCCTCGTCGACAGCCCGCCGTCGTTCGTTTTATCTTTAAACGAACGTTTCTGAGTCGGAGGACGAGCGCCAAGCAAAAGAATACGAATTAAAGAGCGGTCGAGGGCTCGTACGCGACGTACGAGCGATTGTTGGACGTTCGTCGGCGTTCGTCGCTGGATCGTGTGGAGACCGGCGTACGCATGCTCTCGATACAAATATATATGAAAAATCTATCGCGTTCACGGGAGACTCGCAAAACTACCTCCGTCTCTTCTCTGTCCCTTCTTGGCTTGACAACCCGCCGTCGTTCGTGTTTTACGAACGTTTCTGAGTCGGACGAAGCGCAAGAAGAAGGATACGAATTAAAAGAGCGCGGAGAGAACCGTCGTCGTCGACGCGGTTATCGAGATACACAGAGCGAGTTTTCTTCGTGGCCGATTTTTTTTTTCTTTTTGTATCAGCCTCTGCTACGTTTTGTTAGTCTTCGATAAGCACGAATGACCGCGCCCCCGACGTCGTCTTAAATGAATTTTTGGCGAGACTGAGAGAAAGCAAAAATATTTTTGAACAAAGTCAGTCGAGAGAGGAGAGAAAAGAGAACCAAGATATTAAAACCTAAACCTAAACTTGGTGGCGTAACGAAAAACTGTGTGCCTTAAAGAAACACAACCGTCTTTTCATCAAGATGTTTTTACTCGTACAGCCCCAGGGATCGAATACCCACTCCGTCTGTTCGTGCGGCAGAGATGTATTCTGCAGGCGCGAGACGACTGACGAGAAGACAACGAGGACCGTCGCATCGATGGGTCGTCGTTGCGTTTTTCATCCTCTGTGCTTTTTTCTGTTCTTCGCGAACCCAGAGAAAGCCGTAGATCCGGGAACGGACACACGAGATTTCTTCGAACGCTGATGACTTAGGGAGATGATCCCCAGCGTTGCGCGGAGATCGGAGAGTACGCGTACATGTATCGGGACGAATTTTTCCCCGTCGGTCGCGTATCTCTCTGCCCGCGCGCCTGGCCCAAAGCCACGTTCGTCGGAAATCAACGAAAAGTGTGTTACGATCTAGCGTGCGTCTACGATCGGCTATATTTAAGGGTGACGAAGAAGAGAAAAGCTCACGGTGTTGCGCAACGTTTCTGTACTCGATTTTAAGATGTGCATGTGAGTCCGTTACAAAGTTGTTCGGATCGTCGAAAATAGTCGTTTTCGTCGTCGTGCGAAAGAGAATAATCTCTGACATTGGCACGGAGAGATCGCGCAGAGGAAGAGAACGATCCTCTTTGGCGAGGCTCGAGAAAGACTAACGAAACTTGATTAGAGACGAGGTATACACGCGCCGTACGTACGACGTACGCGCGTGTGATTTTTTTTTGCTTTAAGGCGATTCGGCGCTCCGAGTATTAGAGAAAAAGAGATCGTTGGTCATCCCATGTCTCTTCGTCGTCTATCGCTGGACCGCGCATCCTAACGTATCGCCGGTCGTCCAGTCCCCGAGTAATAAATTCACCCCGTTGTGTACGTCTCGCGCTCGCTTTTCCACTTGCGTGAGTTCCCGTGCGTTTTCGTCGTTGGTACAGAGCAAAGAAACCGATATGTTATATACATGTCGCGTGTTCGATCTCTGTGCCAGCAATAACAGGCGAAAACAAGGAACCGCTGGAATCGTCGAGAAGAGAGAAACGGCTACGGGAGATATATTATACATAACACGTGTATATATATATATATATATTATACAAAGAGGACGGGCGTTAAAAA
>NW_027212602.1:32500-37500 GCF_041682495.2 Bombus fervidus | reverse complement strand
TCGTTATGGTTCGACGAATTCTAGTCGACTGTAACGATTTCGTTTTATTTTTTTAAAAAATTGCCCCCTCCGGACCGACATGACCGGGCGGTTGGCACTTCGTCGATCCCCCGGCCGGTACGTAGGGACTTAGAAAAATTCCGGTCCAAAAAGTTATTTCGAGTTATCTCGCTAAAAAGCGTTACGAGGTATGAATATTTTTATATAAATGGCAATATTATGTATTTCTACGTCGGGATTAAGCGTTTATTTCGTCCCGAGAACTTTAAAAAAAATTTTTTAATCGAACCGTTTTTTCGAATTTTTTCGCTTAAAAGCGTTACAAGGTACGAATATTCTTGCATAAATCGCTTTAGAATGACGTTTTACGTCGGGATTAAGCGTTTATTTCGTCGCTGGAAAGTTATATAAAAAAAGTATGATCGCGCCCGGGACGTTGGAACTTAGTCGCATTCTCGACCGGTACGTTGGGACTTAGAAAAATTTCGGACCGAAAAGTTTTTTCGAGTTATTTCGTTAAAAAGCGTTACGAGGTATGAATATTTTTATAGAAATCGTTATGGTTCGACGAATTCTAGTCGAACGTAACGATTTCGTTTTATTTTTTTAAAAAATTGCCCCCTCCGGACCGACATGACCGGGCGGTTGGCACTTCGTCGATCCCCCGGCCGGGACGTAGGGACTTAGAAAAATTCCGGACCGAAAAGTTATTTCGAGTTATCTCGCTTAAAAGCGTTATGATGCGTATATATTTTTACATAAATAGCAATATTACGTATTTCTACGTCGGGATTAAGCGTTTATTTCGTCCCGACAACGTTAAAAAAAAATTTTTAATCGAACCGTTTTTTCGAATTTTTTCGCTTAAAAGCGTTATAAGGTGCGAATATTCTTGCATAAATCGCTTTAAAATGACGTTTTACATCGGGATTAAGCGTTTATTTCGTCCCCGAAAGGTGCCGTAAAAAATTTACGATCGCGCCCGAGACGTTGGAACTTAGTCGCATTCTCGAGCGGTACGTTGGGACTTAGAAAAATTTCGGACCGAAACGTTATTTCGAGTTATTTCGCTTAAAAGCGTTACGAGGTATGAATATTTTTATAGAAATCGTTATGGTTCGACGAATTCTAGTCGAACGTAACGATTTCGTTTTATTTTTTTAAAAAATTGCCCCCTCCGGACCGACATGACCGGGAGGTTGGCACTTCGTCGATCCCCCGGCCGGTACGTAGGGACTTAGAAAAATTTCGGACCGAAAAGTTATTTCGAGTTATCTCGCTTAAAAGCGTTACGAGGTATGAATATTTTTATATAAATGGGAATATTATGTATTTCTACGTCGGGATTAAGCGTTTATTTCGTCCCGAGAACTTTAAAAAAAATTTTTTAATCGAACCGTTTTTTCGAATTTTTTCGCTTAAAAGCGTTACAAGGTGCTAATATTTGTGCATAAATCGCTTTAAAATGACGTTTTACATCGGGATTAAGCGTTTATTTCGTCGCTGGAAAGTTATATAAAAAAAGTACGATCGCGCCCGGGACGTTGGAACTTAGTCGCATTCTCGAGCGGTACGTAGGGACTTAGAAAAATTTCGGACCGAAAAGTTTTTTCGAGTTATTTCGTTAAAAAGCGTTATGAGGTACGAATATTTTTATATAAATGGGAATGTTATTAAGTTTTACGTCGGGATTAAACGTTTATTTGGTCCCGAAAACGTTAAAAAAAAATAGTGGACCGACGCGACTCGGCCCGTCGGACTTTGTCATACTCTCCACCGGTACGTAGGGACTTAGAAAAATTTTCGACCGAAAAGTTTTTTCGAGTTATTTCGCTTAAAAGTGTTATAAGGTATGAATATTTTTATATAAATCGCTATATTATTATATTTTACGTCGGGATTAAACGTTTATTTGGTCCCGAAAACGTTAAAGAAAAATAGTGGACCGACGCGACTCGGCCCGTCGGACTTGGTCATACTCTCCACCGGTACGTAGGGACTTAGAAAAATTTTCGACCGAAAAGTTTTTTCGAGTTATTTCGCTTAAAAGTGTTATAAGGTATGAATATTTTTATATAAATCGCTATATTATTATATTTTACGTCGGGATTAAACGTTTATTTGGTCCCGAAAACGTTAAAAAAAAATAGTGGACCGACGCGACTCGGCCCGTCGGACTTGGTCATACTCTCCACCGGTACGTAGGGACTTAGAAAAATTTTCGACCGAAAAGTTTTTTCGAGTTATTTCGCTTAAAAGTGTTATAAGGTATGAATATTTTTATATAAATCGCTATATTATTATATTTTACGTCGGGATTAAACGTTTATTTGGTCCCGAAAACGTTAAAAAAAAATAGTGGACCGACGCGACTCGGCCCGTCGGACTTGGTCATACTCTCCACCGGTACGTAGGGACTTAGAAAAATTTTCGACCGAAAAGTTTTTTCGAGTTATTTCGTTAAAAAGCGTTATAAGGTACGAATATTTTTATATAAATCGCTATATTATTATATTTTACGTCGGGATTAAACGTTTATTTGGTCCCGAAAACGTTAAAGAAAAATAGTGGACCGACGCGACTCGGCCCGTCGGACTTGGTCATACTCTCCACCGGTACGTAGGGACTTAGAAAAATTTTCGACCGAAAAGTTTTTTCGAGTTATTTCGTTAAAAAGCGTTATAAGGTACGAATATTTTTATATAAATCGCTATATTATTATATTTTACGTCGGGATTAAACGTTTATTTGGTCCCGAAAACGTTAAAAAAAAATAGTGGACCGACGCGACTCGGCCCGTCGGACTTGGTCATACTCTCCACCGGTACGTAGGGACTTAGAAAAATTTTCGACCGAAAAGTTTTTTCGAGTTATTTCGTTAAAAAGCGTTATGAGGTATTAATATTTTTATATAAATCGTTGTATTATTATATTTTACGTCGGGATTAAACGTTTATTTGGTCCCGAAAACGTTAAAAAAAAATTTTTTATTCGAAAGGTTTTTTTGAATTATTTCGCTTAAAAGCGTTATAAGGTGCGAATATTCTTGCATAAATCGCTTTAAAATGACGTTTTACATCGGGATTAAGCATTTATTTCGTCGCTGAAAAGTTATATAAAAAAAGTATGATCGCGCCCGGGACGTTGGAACTTAGTCGCATTCTCGAGCGGTACGTAGGGACTTAGAAAAATTTCGGACCGAAAAGTTTTTTCGAGTTATTTCGTTAAAAAGCGTTATGAGGTATGAATATTTTTATATAAATCGCTATATTATTGTATTTTACGTCGGGATTAAACGTTTATTTCGTCCGTGGAAGGTTAAAAAAAAACGGACGGATACGACCGGGCCTTTGGAACTTTGTCTCATTCTGGACCGGTACGTTGGGACTTAGAAAAATTTCGGCCGGCGGAAAAGTCCGAAATACTTATTTCGAGTTATTTCGTTAAAAAGCGTTATAAGGTATAAATATTTTTGCGGAAACGGTTATATCTCTATTAAATACAACTGGATTAAACGTTTTTTTCGAATTTTTTAAAAAATTAGTGTCCGTCGAACTGACACGACTGCGATATTTGTTTAATTTTTTCGTTAATTAACGTTGCAAGGTATATATTTTTTTGCATATTTCTCGTTGTTTTAACGTGTTCTAATCGATTAAGAACGTGGTTTTTGTCCGTATTCGTTAAAAGAGGTGGTTTACTGATGCGATTTTGAAAAAAAAAAAAAAATTAAATTTTTCGATAAAAACTCGTTTAAAATATTAAAATAAGCGGTGCGTTAAAATATCTCGACGATAGGACGTTTTATAAGGGTACTTTATTGGAACAAAGTGGTCGAGCGTTTCAGAGACTAAGTCCGACGGTACGTTGGGACTTAGAAAAATTTCGGCCGGCGGAAAAGTCCGAAAAGCTTATTTCGAGTTATTTCGTTAAAAAGCGTTATAAGGTATAAATATTTTTGCAGAAACGGTTATATCTCTATTAAATACAACTGGATTAAACGTTTTTTTCGAATTTTTTAAAAAATTAGTGTCCGTCGAACTGACACGACTGCGATATTTGTTTAATTTTTTCGTTAATTAACGTTGCAAGGTATATATTTTTTTGCATATTTCTCGTTGTTTTAACGTGTTCTAATCGATTAAGAACGTGGTTTTTGTCCGTATTCGTTAAAAGAGGTGGTTTACTGATGCGATTTTGAAAAAAAAAAAAAAATTAAATTTTTCGATAAAAACTCGTTTGAAATATTAAAATAAGCGGTGCGTTAAAATATCTCGACGATAGGATGTTTTCTAAGGGTAGTTTATTCGAAAAAAGTGGTCGAGCGTTTCAGAGACTAAGTCCGACGGTACGCTCTAACGGAGGTTTTACATGGTAAGCGCCCGGCCGCTGGCCCGGCCGGCGCCGACCGTCCGGCCGGCGCTTTGGTATCTATAAGAGACACGTCGAGTCGGACGGTCCGGACGGAACAGCGTCGAGCGCGTGGCTATTCTACGGCCTCGGTTGAGAATTCAGTCACCGCTCCTCGAGTCTTAGTGAACTTTTTTACTATTTCTCGACTGTTCCTTCGTTCTCGTATCGACTCTTTCTCTACACTGCTGCGCCGCGGGTCGCTGTCCTGGACGTAATGACCAAATAACGTGGCAAGGTTCCCCTTAGTCGGGAAGCTGGATCCTGTATGCTCGCACTAACTTTAAAAAAAGTTAGGGCAGTGTGCTTGTTACTAACTGAGTATCAATTCATGCTGGTTCGGCAGAGACCGTTCCAAAACTTATGTTATAGCGTACGCAGTACGTTTTAAACATACGAAAGGCTAATGGGGAGCGTACTACCTTTTAGGAAGTGCGTTCTTTCTGATTGGAGAATATCAAAAGAACGAACGAATATGTTTCTTACGAGGACGGTACGTTCAGCATGCAGTTTACGTGCTTTTTACCGCTAAGGCATATTCGTTCAACCAACAAACCATTCTTACAGAATGATCCTATGAACAGAATGAT
>NW_027212602.1:25000-30000 GCF_041682495.2 Bombus fervidus | reverse complement strand
TCGAGGCGCCTGCGTGAGGTCGTAAACAGAAAGACCCGCCGTCTCCGAATAATATAACACACGGAAAACTTAAAAAGATTCTCGAGGCGCTTGCGTGAGGTCGTACACAGAAAGACCCGCCGTCTCCGAATCCTATAACACGAAACCGCTACTATTAATAATAATAATAATAATAATAATAACGATATGTGAGGGAACTTGAGCTGAACACATATCGAAAAAACTAAAAGTTACAGTGGAAACCACGTGTAATGAGAAATGCGATCGAGGCGCCTGCGTGAGGTCGTACACAGAAAGACCCGCCGTCACGATCTCGTATTTCGTATTTGCATCGTGGAAATCCAACGAACGAACAATATAATATATAAACTAAAATCTCTAAAGTGCCTCGTGTCGGAGAGATCACTGCTCACACCTCTTCTATATTTCGTAGTTGCGTTGCGTAGGCCTCACCTCCTAGCAACGGGACATAAGGAAGACTGCTCTTTGGGATCGAACGAAGCGTCTATAACGAGTCGTCGACGAGAGCGAAAGAACGCGAATAGCGAGCCGCAGAAAAATAGGATACCGAATTATATATCTTCGAAGGTTCTCTTCGAAGATCCATGGATACCTATATCTGCGCGTCTCCAGCTATCTCGCGCGTCTCTCCAAACTCTCGTCGTTCCTCGAAACGTGCTTCCTACCCAAAGGGCGTTCGTTCTTCCTATGTCGTTTCGTTGTCGTTCGTTTCAACGGCGAACGATATACGATGTTCGACAAAACGAAACCACGTTGTACGTTCGTACTCGTGGATCGGGTAACCTAGAACGAAAACGCATTGCGTGGATGTTGGCCCGAAAAGATATATACCAGTGCGAGTGATGGTAAAGAGTATAACGATTCTTAACTAGACGAAGTTGGTTCGGAGGGGACCGCCGGCCGTCTCTCTATCCTCGCGAGTCTAATGCCTCGTTCCGTCGCTAGAGTTTTTCAAACTCTGCTTCTGGCTATCGGGAAGAATAGACCGCGCGCGAGGAAGAGGAACGACGACCGTGCGCGTCCCATCGATTTTTTTTATTTTTACCTGAACCACCGAAGTCGATTCAGAGGGGACCGCCGGCCGTCTCTCTATCCTCGTTGTCGTGAGTCATATGCCTCGTTCCGTCGCTAGAGTTTTTCAAACTCTGCTTCTGGCTATCGGGAAGAAACGACCGCGCGAGGAAGACGACGACGACGACCGTGCGCGTCCCATCGAATTTTTTTTTATTTTTACCTGATCGACGGAAGTTTCGTCCGGTTCGTCTCTTTTACCATCGTCTCGTCGACCCGTTCAGAGGGGACCGCCTGTCCATATCCTCGTTGTCGTGAGTCATATGCCTCGTTCCGTCGCTAGAGTTTTTCAAACTCTGCTTCTGGCTATCGGGAAGAAACGACCGCGCGAGGCCGATGGCTGCGAGTCCCATCGAATTTTTTTTAAACGCACGCACACACATACACCTGAACGGAGATGCGTTCCTTTTCGTCGCGATTTTTCGCGCTTTAGTCGTCGTTGTCGCCATCCGTTCGGAGGGGACCGCCGGCCGTCTCTCTATCCTCGTTGTCGAGAGTCTAATGCCTCGTTCCGTCGCTAGAGTTTTTCAAACTCTGCTTCTGGCTATCGGGAAGAAAAGACCGCGCGAGGAAGAGGAAGGACGACCGTGCGCGTCCCTTTCGAATTTTTTTTTATTTTTACCTGAGCGACCAAAGTGGATTCAGAGGGGACCGCCGGCCGTCTCTCTATCTTCGTTGTCGCGAGTCTAATGCCTCGTTCCGTCGCTAGAGTTTTTCAAACTCTGCTTCTGGCTATCGGGAAGAATAGACCGCGCGCGAGGAAGAGGAAGGACGACCGTGCGCGTCCCATCGATTTTTTTTATTTTTACCTGAACCACCGAAGTCGATTCAGAGGGGACCGCCGGCCGTGTCTGTATCCTCGTTGTCGAGAGTCTAATGCCTCGTTCCGTCGCTAGAGTTTTTCAAACTCTGCTTCTGGCTATCGGGAAGAAACGACCGCGCGAGGAAGACTACGACCGTGCGCGTCCCATCGATTTTTTTTTACCCGAACGATGGAGATGCATATCGGCTGTTTGCTTCGAATAACTGGACGAGAGGAACGAACATATATATATATCATGGGCTAGCCACCGTGCGCTTTCTTCGCGAGATCGTGTGCTGTACAGAGGATTCAGAATCGGGTGTTATATCCCCGTCGTTTCCTGACGAACGGAGCTTCGATCTCGTTGGTTGTTATATATTATAATGCACTTTACGCCCGGTCGGCGGGCTGCGTGTGTCGTCGCGCAGTCCGTCCGATTTCGTTTTCGAACGTATTTTCGTGTCGTCAATCATATGGCGACTTCCGCGCGTTCGATTCCCGTTGGTCGGACGTTTGTCGGATATCGGCTTCTTTCGAACCGAGAATAAGAGTACAAAAACCTGAGTACACAAACAAAAATCCATGCATAAACGATTACCCTGAACGGTGGATCACTTGGCTCGTGGGTCGATGAAGAACGCAGCTAATTGCGCGTCAACGTGTGAACTGCAGGACACATGAACATCGACATTTCGAACGCACATTGCGGTCCACGGATACAATTCCTGGACCACGCCTGGCTGAGGGTTGCTCACGTAAACCTAAGACTGCTTGCGTTGCGTATCGTTGCTCTCGGTCCGTATCTCTCTGTTCTTTCTTGCCTCGTCGACAGCCCGCCGTCGTTCGTTTTATCTTTAAACGAACGTTTCTGAGTCGGAGGACGAGCGCCAAGCAAAAGAATACGAATTAAAGAGCGGTCGAGGGCTCGTACGCGACGTACGAGCGATTGTTGGACGTTCGTCGGCGTTCGTCGCTGGATCGTGTGGAGACCGGCGTACGCATGCTCTCGATACAAATATATATGAAAAATCTATCGCGTTCACGGGAGACTCGCAAAACTACCTCCGTCTCTTCTCTGTCCCTTCTTGGCTTGACAACCCGCCGTCGTTCGTGTTTTACGAACGTTTCTGAGTCGGACGAAGCGCAAGAAGAAGGATACGAATTAAAAGAGCGCGGAGAGAACCGTCGTCGTCGACGCGGTTATCGAGATACACAGAGCGAGTTTTCTTCGTGGCCGATTTTTTTTTTCTTTTTGTATCAGCCTCTGCTACGTTTTGTTAGTCTTCGATAAGCACGAATGACCGCGCCCCCGACGTCGTCTTAAATGAATTTTTGGCGAGACTGAGAGAAAGCAAAAATATTTTTGAACAAAGTCAGTCGAGAGAGGAGAGAAAAGAGAACCAAGATATTAAAACCTAAACCTAAACTTGGTGGCGTAACGAAAAACTGTGTGCCTTAAAGAAACACAACCGTCTTTTCATCAAGATGTTTTTACTCGTACAGCCCCAGGGATCGAATACCCACTCCGTCTGTTCGTGCGGCAGAGATGTATTCTGCAGGCGCGAGACGACTGACGAGAAGACAACGAGGACCGTCGCATCGATGGGTCGTCGTTGCGTTTTTCATCCTCTGTGCTTTTTTCTGTTCTTCGCGAACCCAGAGAAAGCCGTAGATCCGGGAACGGACACACGAGATTTCTTCGAACGCTGATGACTTAGGGAGATGATCCCCAGCGTTGCGCGGAGATCGGAGAGTACGCGTACATGTATCGGGACGAATTTTTCCCCGTCGGTCGCGTATCTCTCTGCCCGCGCGCCTGGCCCAAAGCCACGTTCGTCGGAAATCAACGAAAAGTGTGTTACGATCTAGCGTGCGTCTACGATCGGCTATATTTAAGGGTGACGAAGAAGAGAAAAGCTCACGGTGTTGCGCAACGTTTCTGTACTCGATTTTAAGATGTGCATGTGAGTCCGTTACAAAGTTGTTCGGATCGTCGAAAATAGTCGTTTTCGTCGTCGTGCGAAAGAGAATAATCTCTGACATTGGCACGGAGAGATCGCGCAGAGGAAGAGAACGATCCTCTTTGGCGAGGCTCGAGAAAGACTAACGAAACTTGATTAGAGACGAGGTATACACGCGCCGTACGTACGACGTACGCGCGTGTGATTTTTTTTTGCTTTAAGGCGATTCGGCGCTCCGAGTATTAGAGAAAAAGAGATCGTTGGTCATCCCATGTCTCTTCGTCGTCTATCGCTGGACCGCGCATCCTAACGTATCGCCGGTCGTCCAGTCCCCGAGTAATAAATTCACCCCGTTGTGTACGTCTCGCGCTCGCTTTTCCACTTGCGTGAGTTCCCGTGCGTTTTCGTCGTTGGTACAGAGCAAAGAAACCGATATGTTATATACATGTCGCGTGTTCGATCTCTGTGCCAGCAATAACAGGCGAAAACAAGGAACCGCTGGAATCGTCGAGAAGAGAGAAACGGCTACGGGAGATATATTATACATAACACGTGTATATATATATATATATATTATACAAAGAGGACGGGCGTTAAAAACCGGAGATCGTTACGGGTGTCTTGCGTGAGTCTTAGCTCGAACATGATACGACGAACGAAGTTTAAAAGGCACTTTGGCGAGATGCATAAAACGTTTCTCGATCGAGATAGAATATAAGGTTCTCGATTCTATTCGAATTAATTTTTTTTTTTTATTTTTTTTTCTCTTTGAGGCGATTCTCGGAGAGAGAAATAAAAATAAAGACCCTCTGTCGCATTGTTATCAAACCGTCTTGCTTTTCTCGAATCGCGCCCACATGGCACGAAATTTTTTTTTCTTTGAAAAAAAAAATTGTCACCGTGTCGTGACGTTGAAGCGACCTCAGAGTAGGCGAGATCACCCGCTGAATTTAAGCATATTACTAAGCGGAGGAAAAGAAACTAACAAGGATTTCCTTAGTAGCGGCGAGCGAACAGGAATTAGCCCAGCACTGAATCCCGCGGTTCCGCCGTTGGGAAATGTAGTGTTCGGGAGGATCCGTTTATCCCGTGACGTCGAACCGCGTCCAAGTCCATCTTGAATGGGGCCATGTACCCACAGAGGG
>NW_027212602.1:15000-20000 GCF_041682495.2 Bombus fervidus | reverse complement strand
CTGGACTTTGAATTTTTATATGCCGGCGAAAGCAATACGCCGCTGGACTTTGAATTTTTATATGCCAGCGAAAGCAATACGCCGCTGGACTTTGAATTTTTATATGCCGGCGAAAGCAATACGCCGCTGGACTTTGAATTTTTATATGCCAGCGAAAGCAATACGCCGCTGGACTTTGAATTTTTTAAGTATGCTTGAAAAAGCAATACGCCGCTGGACTTTGTCGCGTGCGCTTGAAAAAGGAATTTCGCTGCGTACGGCCTTAGATGGTCGTACGTAGCGATTTTTTTTCCTTTAAATCAATTTTCGTCGAGTGCGATTCAAAAGCAATACGCCGCTGGACTTTGTCGTTTTCAAGCAAAAACCAATACTCCGCTGGAATCGACAATTTAATTCCAAACACAATTTCGCTACGTACGGCCGTCGATGCGAACGATGGTCGTACGTAGCGATTTTTTTTTCCTTTAAATCCAATAGAGATAACGTCTCGAGGGCGTGCCCGGGCGCCACTCCCCCCCCCCCAACCCCCCGCATCGCGGGTCAGCGCCGGGGTACGTACGATATTCTTAAGGTACGTACGTACGTACGAAAATACGACGACGTAATTCGCAAGGGCGAGACGCGCGCTCGCTCCTCTTTTACTTTTCGTTCTCTCGTTTTTTCCTTCTTTCACCATCGACCAAACCGCTCTCGATCGATCCAAGAAACGAGACGAAAGTAACGAAAAATTAACGTAACGAAAATATACCGTGGACGTACGAAGTAACGGTCGCGATCGTTGCTCGCTCGCTGCGCTCGCTCGAACTTATACTAGCCCAACCCAAAACCGATCCCGCGAGTTTCTCCGATTTCAAGAGAAATCGAGGAACGAACGCGAAAAAGGGATTGGTTTTGGGTTGGGCTAGTTTTTTTTTCGAGCGAGCGCAGCGAGCGAGCAACGCTCGAGAGCCCGTCTGACTTTGAAAAATTTTCGTACCGAACGGTTATTTCCAGTTATTTCGCTTAAAAGCGTTGTGATGCGTATATATTTTTACATAAATGGGAATATCATGTATTCCTACGTCGGGATTAAGCGTTTATTTCGTCCCGAGAACGTTAAAAAAAAATTTTTAATCGAACCGTTTTTTCGAATTTTTTCGCTTAAAAGCGTTACAAGGTGCTAATATTTGTGCATAAATCGCTTTAGAATGACGTTTTACATCGGGATTAAGCGTTTATTTCGTCGCTGGAAAGTTATATAAAAAAAGTATGATCGCGCCCGGGACGTTGGAACTTAGTCGCATTCTCGACCGGTACGTAGGGACTTAGAAAAATTTTCGACCGAAAAGTTATTTCGAGTTATTTCGCTTAAAAGCGTTATAAGGTATGAATATTTTTATAGAAATCGTTATGGTTCGACGAATTCTAGTCGACTGTAACGATTTCGTTTTATTTTTTTAAAAAATTGCCCCCTCCGGACCGACATGACCGGGCGGTTGGCACTTCGTCGATCCCCCGGCCGGTACGTAGGGACTTAGAAAAATTCCGGTCCAAAAAGTTATTTCGAGTTATCTCGCTAAAAAGCGTTACGAGGTATGAATATTTTTATATAAATGGCAATATTATGTATTTCTACGTCGGGATTAAGCGTTTATTTCGTCCCGAGAACTTTAAAAAAAATTTTTTAATCGAACCGTTTTTTCGAATTTTTTCGCTTAAAAGCGTTACAAGGTACGAATATTCTTGCATAAATCGCTTTAGAATGACGTTTTACGTCGGGATTAAGCGTTTATTTCGTCGCTGGAAAGTTATATAAAAAAAGTATGATCGCGCCCGGGACGTTGGAACTTAGTCGCATTCTCGACCGGTACGTTGGGACTTAGAAAAATTTCGGACCGAAAAGTTATTTCGAGTTATCTCGCTTAAAAGCGTTATGATGCGTATATATTTTTACATAAATAGCAATATTACGTATTTCTACGTCGGGATTAAGCGTTTATTTCGTCCCGACAACGTTAAAAAAAAATTTTTAATCGAACCGTTTTTTCGAATTTTTTCGCTTAAAAGCGTTATAAGGTGCGAATATTCTTGCATAAATCGCTTTAAAATGACGTTTTACATCGGGATTAAGCGTTTATTTCGTCCCCGAAAGGTGCCGTAAAAAATTTACGATCGCGCCCGAGACGTTGGAACTTAGTCGCATTCTCGAGCGGTACGTTGGGACTTAGAAAAATTTCGGACCGAAACGTTATTTCGAGTTATTTCGCTTAAAAGCGTTACGAGGTATGAATATTTTTATAGAAATCGTTATGGTTCGACGAATTCTAGTCGAACGTAACGATTTCGTTTTATTTTTTTAAAAAATTGCCCCCTCCGGACCGACATGACCGGGAGGTTGGCACTTCGTCGATCCCCCGGCCGGTACGTAGGGACTTAGAAAAATTTCGGACCGAAAAGTTATTTCGAGTTATCTCGCTTAAAAGCGTTACGAGGTATGAATATTTTTATATAAATGGGAATATTATGTATTTCTACGTCGGGATTAAGCGTTTATTTCGTCCCGAGAACTTTAAAAAAAATTTTTTAATCGAACCGTTTTTTCGAATTTTTTCGCTTAAAAGCGTTACAAGGTGCTAATATTTGTGCATAAATCGCTTTAAAATGACGTTTTACATCGGGATTAAGCGTTTATTTCGTCGCTGGAAAGTTATATAAAAAAAGTACGATCGCGCCCGGGACGTTGGAACTTAGTCGCATTCTCGAGCGGTACGTAGGGACTTAGAAAAATTTCGGACCGAAAAGTTTTTTCGAGTTATTTCGTTAAAAAGCGTTATGAGGTACGAATATTTTTATATAAATGGGAATGTTATTAAGTTTTACGTCGGGATTAAACGTTTATTTGGTCCCGAAAACGTTAAAAAAAAATAGTGGACCGACGCGACTCGGCCCGTCGGACTTTGTCATACTCTCCACCGGTACGTAGGGACTTAGAAAAATTTTCGACCGAAAAGTTTTTTCGAGTTATTTCGCTTAAAAGTGTTATAAGGTATGAATATTTTTATATAAATCGCTATATTATTATATTTTACGTCGGGATTAAACGTTTATTTGGTCCCGAAAACGTTAAAGAAAAATAGTGGACCGACGCGACTCGGCCCGTCGGACTTGGTCATACTCTCCACCGGTACGTAGGGACTTAGAAAAATTTTCGACCGAAAAGTTTTTTCGAGTTATTTCGCTTAAAAGTGTTATAAGGTATGAATATTTTTATATAAATCGCTATATTATTATATTTTACGTCGGGATTAAACGTTTATTTGGTCCCGAAAACGTTAAAAAAAAATAGTGGACCGACGCGACTCGGCCCGTCGGACTTGGTCATACTCTCCACCGGTACGTAGGGACTTAGAAAAATTTTCGACCGAAAAGTTTTTTCGAGTTATTTCGCTTAAAAGTGTTATAAGGTATGAATATTTTTATATAAATCGCTATATTATTATATTTTACGTCGGGATTAAACGTTTATTTGGTCCCGAAAACGTTAAAAAAAAATAGTGGACCGACGCGACTCGGCCCGTCGGACTTGGTCATACTCTCCACCGGTACGTAGGGACTTAGAAAAATTTTCGACCGAAAAGTTTTTTCGAGTTATTTCGTTAAAAAGCGTTATAAGGTACGAATATTTTTATATAAATCGCTATATTATTATATTTTACGTCGGGATTAAACGTTTATTTGGTCCCGAAAACGTTAAAGAAAAATAGTGGACCGACGCGACTCGGCCCGTCGGACTTGGTCATACTCTCCACCGGTACGTAGGGACTTAGAAAAATTTTCGACCGAAAAGTTTTTTCGAGTTATTTCGTTAAAAAGCGTTATAAGGTACGAATATTTTTATATAAATCGCTATATTATTATATTTTACGTCGGGATTAAACGTTTATTTGGTCCCGAAAACGTTAAAAAAAAATAGTGGACCGACGCGACTCGGCCCGTCGGACTTGGTCATACTCTCCACCGGTACGTAGGGACTTAGAAAAATTTTCGACCGAAAAGTTTTTTCGAGTTATTTCGTTAAAAAGCGTTATGAGGTATTAATATTTTTATATAAATCGTTGTATTATTATATTTTACGTCGGGATTAAACGTTTATTTGGTCCCGAAAACGTTAAAAAAAAATTTTTTATTCGAAAGGTTTTTTTGAATTATTTCGCTTAAAAGCGTTATAAGGTGCGAATATTCTTGCATAAATCGCTTTAAAATGACGTTTTACATCGGGATTAAGCATTTATTTCGTCGCTGAAAAGTTATATAAAAAAAGTATGATCGCGCCCGGGACGTTGGAACTTAGTCGCATTCTCGAGCGGTACGTAGGGACTTAGAAAAATTTCGGACCGAAAAGTTTTTTCGAGTTATTTCGTTAAAAAGCGTTATGAGGTATGAATATTTTTATATAAATCGCTATATTATTGTATTTTACGTCGGGATTAAACGTTTATTTCGTCCGTGGAAGGTTAAAAAAAAACGGACGGATACGACCGGGCCTTTGGAACTTTGTCTCATTCTGGACCGGTACGTTGGGACTTAGAAAAATTTCGGCCGGCGGAAAAGTCCGAAATACTTATTTCGAGTTATTTCGTTAAAAAGCGTTATAAGGTATAAATATTTTTGCGGAAACGGTTATATCTCTATTAAATACAACTGGATTAAACGTTTTTTCGAATTTTTTAAAAAATTTGTGTTCGACGAACTGACACGACTGCGATATTTGTTTAATTATTTCGTTAATTAACGTTGCAAGGTATATATTTTTTTGCATATTTCTCGTTGTTTCAACGTGTTCTAATCGATTAAGAACGTGGTTTTTGTCCGTATTCGTTAAAAGAGGTGGTTTACTGATGCGATTTTGAGAAAAAAAAAAAAAATTAAATTTTTCGATAAAAACTCGTTTAAAATATTAAAATAAGCGGTGCGTTAAAATATCTCGACGATAGGACGTTTTATAAGGGTACTTTATTGGA
>NW_027212602.1:7500-10000 GCF_041682495.2 Bombus fervidus | reverse complement strand
CCTGTCCATATCCTCGTTGTCGTGAGTCATATGCCTCGTTCCGTCGCTAGAGTTTTTCAAACTCTGCTTCTGGCTATCGGGAAGAAACGACCGCGCGAGGCCGATGGCTGCGAGTCCCATCGAATTTTTTTTAAACGCACGCACACACATACACCTGAACGGAGATGCGTTCCTTTTCGTCGCGATTTTTCGCGCTTTAGTCGTCGTTGTCGCCATCCGTTCGGAGGGGACCGCCGGCCGTCTCTCTATCCTCGTTGTCGAGAGTCTAATGCCTCGTTCCGTCGCTAGAGTTTTTCAAACTCTGCTTCTGGCTATCGGGAAGAAAAGACCGCGCGAGGAAGAGGAAGGACGACCGTGCGCGTCCCTTTCGAATTTTTTTTTATTTTTACCTGAGCGACCAAAGTGGATTCAGAGGGGACCGCCGGCCGTCTCTCTATCTTCGTTGTCGCGAGTCTAATGCCTCGTTCCGTCGCTAGAGTTTTTCAAACTCTGCTTCTGGCTATCGGGAAGAATAGACCGCGCGCGAGGAAGAGGAAGGACGACCGTGCGCGTCCCATCGATTTTTTTTATTTTTACCTGAACCACCGAAGTCGATTCAGAGGGGACCGCCGGCCGTGTCTGTATCCTCGTTGTCGAGAGTCTAATGCCTCGTTCCGTCGCTAGAGTTTTTCAAACTCTGCTTCTGGCTATCGGGAAGAAACGACCGCGCGAGGAAGACTACGACCGTGCGCGTCCCATCGATTTTTTTTTACCCGAACGATGGAGATGCATATCGGCTGTTTGCTTCGAATAACTGGACGAGAGGAACGAACATATATATATATCATGGGCTAGCCACCGTGCGCTTTCTTCGCGAGATCGTGTGCTGTACAGAGGATTCAGAATCGGGTGTTATATCCCCGTCGTTTCCTGACGAACGGAGCTTCGATCTCGTTGGTTGTTATATATTATAATGCACTTTACGCCCGGTCGGCGGGCTGCGTGTGTCGTCGCGCAGTCCGTCCGATTTCGTTTTCGAACGTATTTTCGTGTCGTCAATCATATGGCGACTTCCGCGCGTTCGATTCCCGTTGGTCGGACGTTTGTCGGATATCGGCTTCTTTCGAACCGAGAATAAGAGTACAAAAACCTGAGTACACAAACAAAAATCCATGCATAAACGATTACCCTGAACGGTGGATCACTTGGCTCGTGGGTCGATGAAGAACGCAGCTAATTGCGCGTCAACGTGTGAACTGCAGGACACATGAACATCGACATTTCGAACGCACATTGCGGTCCACGGATACAATTCCTGGACCACGCCTGGCTGAGGGTTGCTCACGTAAACCTAAGACTGCTTGCGTTGCGTATCGTTGCTCTCGGTCCGTATCTCTCTGTTCTTTCTTGCCTCGTCGACAGCCCGCCGTCGTTCGTTTTATCTTTAAACGAACGTTTCTGAGTCGGAGGACGAGCGCCAAGCAAAAGAATACGAATTAAAGAGCGGTCGAGGGCTCGTACGCGACGTACGAGCGATTGTTGGACGTTCGTCGGCGTTCGTCGCTGGATCGTGTGGAGACCGGCGTACGCATGCTCTCGATACAAATATATATGAAAAATCTATCGCGTTCACGGGAGACTCGCAAAACTACCTCCGTCTCTTCTCTGTCCCTTCTTGGCTTGACAACCCGCCGTCGTTCGTGTTTTACGAACGTTTCTGAGTCGGACGAAGCGCAAGAAGAAGGATACGAATTAAAAGAGCGCGGAGAGAACCGTCGTCGTCGACGCGGTTATCGAGATACACAGAGCGAGTTTTCTTCGTGGCCGATTTTTTTTTTCTTTTTGTATCAGCCTCTGCTACGTTTTGTTAGTCTTCGATAAGCACGAATGACCGCGCCCCCGACGTCGTCTTAAATGAATTTTTGGCGAGACTGAGAGAAAGCAAAAATATTTTTGAACAAAGTCAGTCGAGAGAGGAGAGAAAAGAGAACCAAGATATTAAAACCTAAACCTAAACTTGGTGGCGTAACGAAAAACTGTGTGCCTTAAAGAAACACAACCGTCTTTTCATCAAGATGTTTTTACTCGTACAGCCCCAGGGATCGAATACCCACTCCGTCTGTTCGTGCGGCAGAGATGTATTCTGCAGGCGCGAGACGACTGACGAGAAGACAACGAGGACCGTCGCATCGATGGGTCGTCGTTGCGTTTTTCATCCTCTGTGCTTTTTTCTGTTCTTCGCGAACCCAGAGAAAGCCGTAGATCCGGGAACGGACACACGAGATTTCTTCGAACGCTGATGACTTAGGGAGATGATCCCCAGCGTTGCGCGGAGATCGGAGAGTACGCGTACATGTATCGGGACGAATTTTTCCCCGTCGGTCGCGTATCTCTCTGCCCGCGCGCCTGGCCCAAAGCCACGTTCGTCGGAAATCAACGAAAAGTGTGTTACGATCTAGCGTGCGTCTACGATCGGCTATATTTAAGGGTGACGAAGAAGAGAAAAGCTCACGGTGTTGCG